>NC_040028.1:543691-831435 GCF_000972845.2 Larimichthys crocea
AACGGGTCCGCCGACCGCAACACGAGGTGGCGAGGTGTCATTTCAGCGGGTTAATAAGGCCCCCTTTTCCAGTGACCTATACGCACATAAAAATAAACAACTGGAGTCAGGTGGCGACCGGCATTTTCGAACAGCAAGATGGATGATCATGACATGTCTGCTGTTTGCTGTTGGGTTCTCTCTGTGATTGCATCTTCTTCTGCGACCGGCAGCGCGGGGGGTGTGGAGCATGCACACATGCGTGTCTAGTTTAACTCTCCAATGAGGCGAATACATGCGGAGAAAAACTAATTCTATCTCATTATCTGGTGTTCTTAATTGGAGTTGGAGAACGTCTGATATTAGTCCAGACTAACACGTTTACATGCACTTCAGTTGTCCAGATGTTTGTTTTTTTCAAGTGTCATGCAAACGGTACGAGTCAGTCAGTCTTAAGCTGTGAAAAGAACCGATCATTCGTCGCGACAGCTAGCACTACGAACTCGTGTACTCTCTCAAGTCTCACAAAGGTCCATGGTTTCATCTAAACATAGTTTCAGCAAAGCCTTTCAAGCAAGTCATTCACAAAATTCATGTGAATCACTCTGGTTATGTGAGGTGAGCGTGAGCTGTGACCCTGGTGTACTTTTCACGTGTTTGTGTTTTTCAGTCACTCAAGACAAATATCGGAAAGGTTTTTCGGGATGCGGTGACCCTTAAACTTCAATTAAATAGACATAATCATGTTTTTTTTTCCACAGATACCAACTATGACACAATCAAGTTATAAAAAAAAGGCTATAAATGCTGTAAAGCAGAGCAGAGGAAATATGTATGATGAAAGGAGAATTTCTTAGGAGAGAGGTGAGAATAATGTTATGCTTTGACCTGTGAGTATTAAAACTAGCTCTACCACCTTGCACACAAAGAAAGGTTCACTGGAAATGAAAAAGTGCTTACCACACAGAGTTATGCTAGGACCTGTGTTTTTCTTACTTCACTGATTATAATTTTTATATGAAACATGGCTCAATTGATATGTATGTGATCTATGGGGTTGAATCTCAGGACTATGGAGAGTGTTGTGTTGCTGATGCATCAACCAGGAGTTGGTAAGCCAACCCAGACTAAAGAAGAGTAAATTATACAATGTTTGCCTTAGGAAGGGTGATACAAGGTATCTTACATGATACAATGTGTCTGAAAAGAATACACTTTGTTCGAAAAATCGGATTAAGCTTAAACGAAAACGTTGTGGATACTTTTTGTTGGGAGACAGTATTTAACAGAGCTCCTCCCTAAGAGGTTTGCAGCATAATAACAATATGATAAATACGGACAATTCTGACAAACCAGTCATACTCAAATGACTGCTTGATTCAGAAAGTACGGGTTTCTGCATGTACCAGCAAATCTAACTTAATGCTTTTCACATCCATTGCAAACTTTGTAAGGCCCATAGCTAACTGCAATACTATCATGTGCAATACTACATATATACACACATACACATAAACATAAATATCCATATCCAATCCTGAATTAAATTGCAAACATTTCATTTGAAATGATAATCTTAGATTATTGATAACCTAAATATTTTGTCACCACTACTGTCACCTATAATGGAATTGAAATGGGATTTACTTTCTATGATAATTAGTGCATGTGCCTTAGTTCATTGGCTTTTAGTTCCAACCCTGTCTCAACATTTTTCAGTTCAAAGCATTTGTCCTTGTATCTCCTCCTAGAGTATTAGACTTTGTGATCATCTAAGCCATGGTGTTTTCCAGCCTTCTCAGCTAGTTGATCAGCACCTTCTGAAGGCTGGTGCACACTTCCGTCAACATTTTTCTTTTCTCAGTTCTCCCAGATCATCTTCCATCTTTTCTCTGAAGTCCATGCATGGCACCCTCTTTCTCCTCTTCTTCCCTCTCTCTTCATCAAGGTTCATCTGTACTGAGGATGCTGAAGCTGAGGCCACAGAAAACCATAGTACTTCTTGTGAGGGACACTTTGAGAACGCCCCCAAATGCTACAACGTCACAGACTAGTCTCTGGGCCTCAACAGTTTCTTCTTTAATGTTGCAGGTCTCCACTTCCTGTTCACAGAGAATCCCCGCTCTACTGTAGCTTGACCATGAGACAAGAGCAGCAGGTGTTGAAAGAAACCGAAGCTCAGGATAAGACTGGTGAGAGTGTCATGAAGAAAAACATGAGCCGATCCTTAGGTTTGAAAGAGAGAATCTGGCTTGCAGAGAGGGAAGTGTTAAATTGTTGCAACAACATATCACCTGCATAGACAAACAAAGTAAAATCACAATAAAATAAATGCTCATTTATACACGTCACAGTGGTACAGATCTTTTGTGTAAGACTAAATGTTGATATCCCTCTATAGATATGTACTTGAGGGCCCGAAGAGACTCTGTGGGGTGGTAAATTGAGTGAGGTAAAAAATTGTTTGTATAATTTGATCACTTCAATGTAAAATATTTGAACTCTTTACCGTTTAGGTCAATATCATACCTTTCAAAAACATGCGCACAAAAACAGCTACTACTCAAAAAAAAAAAAAGCAAAACTGTTCTTAAGATTTAAGTATAGTGAGAATTATAATAGTATAATATATAGTTATGCACACAAAGCGGTTCTTAATTTTCATTTTGAAGCTACCCTCATTCCTACCAGCTAAGACACCTCCTGTCAACTGCTGTCCTGGAGAAATCTTTGCAATTAGAGACTTCATCTTTGCCTTGCACCATTCTGGGCCTCATCATGTTGGTTGAGTTCAGGCATGCAATCTCTCTGAAGTGGGATACTTTCAAATGGCTCTTTTTCTGGATTACTTCATGATTCTGGAAAGGACCCGTGTGCAGTCCCTCTAAATTCCAGGGCTGAGAGTTCACCTACTGGTGTACTTGATTTGCTCTGCAGAGCCTAAGAAGGATAGCATATAAGCATATATAAGGAAATGGAATGCAGCATATGTTTGAAGTTTTTTGTGTATACATACAAACAGTAAAGTACCTAAGGACAACTCAGCCCCCAAGCCAATGTCGTATGACTTGAGCTACAGCTGTCAAATGACAAATGAACGAGGACCTGTGGACAGAGGCACAGTTGAGTCGTGAATAATCATTTCTTCCTTTCCTGTCCTTTTTCGTCCAGCTTATGCAGCTACCTGCCATGTAGCGAGGGAAGGTACTGCATGAAATGAACGAATCACTCACTGAGACGACTCATTACTCCCGAGTCGACTTTATCCTCTGGGAATCAATTTAATGATTTTTTAATGCCATTTAAGGCCTTCATTTTAAGCAAAATTTATTGAATGGCTTTTAATACTTTTTAATGACATGGAGAAACCCTGTACAGGGCACGGACTGATAATCTGGCATACCATGCATTGCCCCGTAGGCCGACGTGCTATTTGGGCTGAAAGTCCGATATTTTTTATTTTTTTAATTTAAATTTTTTTTAATATTGGTCTGACCGATCCATAACAGTAGATCAACAGCCCAAACCACACTGTTGACAACCACCCCGTTCGCTTTGTGTCCCGCCGACAGGCAAAAACAAAAAAAATAAACTGCGCAAGACTTGTTTCCTTACCACCCCGGCCTTACATGCTGACTGACAGGGGACCGGCCCAATCATATCATGAAACACCTCCCCCTTTTGGCTGTGCGCCGTTGTGCAGGTGAAACGTTTCTCAGTTAGAGATGGAGAGAAAATGTAAAGGTGGCAGAAAAAACTGAGACAAAAAGAAGCTTGCTCTCAGGCAGATGCTGGAAGTGTGTTAAAACACTGATATGTTTGCCACAGCAGGGCCTCCATCAGATCCCGTCACTGATGACAGTGGTGCTGGTGGCAGTGGCACTCAACAGGAGCATGTTGTTGAACCAGTAAGCTGGACTACTGTCAGAACATGTATGAAATGCAACGAGTAGGATAAAGCCACCCAACCCCTTGATGATATGATAAAATGTCAATCAAATAATTCTGTCTTCAATAATTCACTATAGTGAAAAGTGAGAGTTAGCACTCTCAGTTCAACTAGTAGTCCTCGGGGTAAGCTCCTATTTAGGCCGGAAAAAATGGGCCGTTTATGTAGCTAGGTGGCTAAAGACAATGTAAGTTAGCCTGCAATGAAAGAAATAACACTTTTTATAATGACATTATTTGTTATTGCTAGTGTTATGTGAATGCAGCTGTGTGTTGTTCACCAGAGATCCAATAATTCTGGACCTACTGCATATTTATGATATATATATATATGATAGATAGATATATATAATAGAAATTATATATATATATATAGATATATATATATAGATATATATATAGTATATATATATATATATATATATATATATATATATAATAATAATAAAACTCACCCCACATATCTATCTGATCCATCATTTCTCATCACTATTCTTTCTCTTTCTCTTTTCTTCCTCCCTGAAACACATAGGCACACCCAATAGGATGAATGCTGCCTTCAGATTCATTACTGTGATTGAGTGGTGCAGTGTATTAAGTAGTAGTGTTATAGTAGTAGTATAGTGTTAATAAATGACAAGTTTGGAAGTATTTAAGTCATTGCATGGATCAAGGTATGTTGTTTTAAAGACTTGCACAGTTGCACCGAAAAGACTGAAAAGGTGTGTTATTAAATGTTGTGGGCCGGTCTGGTCCAAAATGCCAGGGCCGATTTTTTGTTCCAGTCCGCCCCTGCTGTTGTATAAAGAGAACGTGATACAATGGAAGCTGAAAAAAAAAAATCCAGCATATGCTTCAGCATTCTGTGACCCATAGAACACATGTACTAGAGACCGGCCAAGCTGCTAACTACTGGTTTAGCCGTCTGCTGAGTTAAATAGGAATAAAAATGATTGAATTGTGAGACTTTTAGACTTCTGAATGGATCAAATTCTGATTCTGAGTTTGTGACGCTCAAAAAAAAAGATCTACTGTTTTGCATCAGCTTCATGTTCATGGGGAAAAGGCAACTTGGGCCAGTGTGCATCACGTGACGATTGTGCACAATTTGATCTCTTGGCTTCAAAGTCAAGTCCTGTTAGCTTGGACTGCACATGATGGTTTGTTACACTGAACCATCCAGTTTAGAAAAAGGCAGGCACCTTCAAAAAACATAGGCCAGGTGACTGGATGAACAGTCTGTCACTGTCTATCATGGACGAACAGGATCAATGAACTCATAAGAAGAAAACTGAAAACATGTCTTGCCCTCCGGAAAAGTCTTCTGTGTCGTTCTTTACTCCAGCTCTGATGTAACTGATGTTAGCAGCATCCACTCTGTCCTCATTAGCAGCCGTTCTTGTGTTGAGCATCGGTCTCTTTTCACACGCGTTGTCATGCAAACCTATCATTAAAACACGCCTCTAGCTCCTGCTATAACTGCTAGTACTTCCTCATAGGGCGCTGATTGGTTCAAACAGAGGCACATAGCTTGAAGCCTGGCAAGATGGATTCTCATTCTCTGATCTTATGATTTTATGTTCTTGTGAATCCCCCTGCTATAAAAAAAAGTCAGTCAAATGTAAATGTAATTCATATCGACCAATAACAACAGTCACAATATTGCCCCAGGGGGCTTTACAGTCTGTGCAGTATACATATGACAGCTAGAATTATAAATAAATTGTAAATGTGCATAAAGAGGATGTTGAGCAACTTTGTGTTGTCAAACAGAGCTGAAACACACAACCTCGTCTCCGGACTCACAACAGCAAAGCTCACACTATTCACCTAGGTAGAGTAACCCCCAAAATCCACCGGGCACGAACAACACGTTGCATGTGTGCTGCGGTCACCACAGCGATACACAGCCGTTCTAGCCAATGTTTCAAACCCCAGAAGTGTCCCAGAAGAGGGCCTCCGCTCGGCTGCACAGAGAATGTCAAAGGTACGGTCGTAAAATCAGACAAAAGTGAAACAAGCATATTTACACATGTAGAAGCATATTTAGAAGCACATAAACCAGGAAAATGACCAAAATCTGAGCAAGTGAACAAAGTCTAAGTCAAAGGCTAAACGCTTCTGAAACGCTCCTGGTGGGGTTTGAAGACGCGTAGAGGACAGACCAAAACACTGTTGCATGACATGACAGAGACGTGCCCGGTGGGGTGAGAGAACAAACAGTGAATATATAGTGTACCATGTAATGTGATTAAAAGAGAGGAGTGCACATGTGCCAGACAAACTCTGATGCTGAATGATTCTGCAAAAAGCCTGGACCACATTCACTGACTGCTTTAATTTCCTACAATACATGGTAAATGGACTGTACTTATATAGCGCCTTTCTAGTCTTCCGACCACTCAAAGCGCTCTACACTACATATCTCATTCACCCATTCACTCACATTCATACACTGATGGCATTGGCTACCCAGCAAGGTGCCAACTGCTCATCAGTATGCGGATCTAACCATTCACACACCGATGGCACAGCCTTCGGAGCAATTTGGGGTTCAGTGTCTTGCCCAAGGACACTTCGACATGCAGACCGCAGGATCGAACCGGGGATCGAACCGCCGATCATCTGATTAGTGGACGACCCGCTCTGCCTGTGAGCCACAGCCGCCTCTGCACATGGCAACTATGGTTTCATTACAATTACTGAAATGCCAATGATGGAGGCTTCTCCCTGTCGAGTGTTTGCATTTACTGTATCTACTATTATGTATCTAACAGGTTACAGTGGGATTAGACTTGATTGTTAAATGTGCCACATTTAAAAGAACAGAGGGTGCAGAGGCAATACTGCCAATACCTGGTGGTCACTCATAAGGGGTTTACAAGCTGGGATCAAGCTAATTAGCTATGCTAGCATTCTTCTTTAAGCTCAAAACACTCTGTTCCTCAAAGGTCAGAACTATCAACATTGTTAGCGCTTGCTTAACAGCACACATTCTTTTTGTTAATTACGATGAAATTAGCTGATTTTGCAGGATCGTCTCTGTTATTGTATTTTTGTGGTTTAAGATAACAAATAGTGGATTTTTACAAAAGAGTTTTCACTCAGACACCAGCTGTTTCTTAACATAAATGTCCTTTAAAAAATGTAATTTTGGTCTCTCCTCAGTGGAAGCCCTTGACTGCATCAGCAGTTTTCCCATTCTTGTCCTTTGCCGAGTCTGAACTAACTACGCACATATGGAAAGGTGCCACTTTTCACAGGAGATGAGAGTTGTTTGCAAAAGAAAATATTAATGTAGTGAAGAGGGACTGTGGAGAAGCTGGAGAAAAGCATATTTGCATTATTATCTGTGACTGTTTAACTGTGTGAAGCCTGGAAAATATGATTTGTGAGGCATGAATGCTCATTTCTACCCCGACCACCACCATCCTTCTCTGTCTCCTTCTACACAATAGCCTGAATCACATCTGGACTCCCTGGGCTGTATTCTCCTGATATGTTTTTGGTAATAGAGCATTTTTGTGATCATCTGAATGCATGATGTAAACCTTTGCTAATACATAATAGATAATAACGGGTTCTAATGGAGAGTGAAAGCACTACTTATTCAAGAGGCAGGAAGAGCCTCCTGTTCCTTTCAAATGTACTGTATGATTTATGTATGTATGTTTAAATTTACATAGATTTCCTACATAAATGTATGTAAATTTATTAACAGAGTATCAGAAATCTCTTATAAAATAGACGAGGTTTGAACCAATGGTATTGGTCCAGACATTAATCATTGTACGCGGCACTTGTCACACTCAGGGTTTTGTGGATGTTCACAACAACCGTTTCCATTTCCTAATACAGCCATGTATTATAAAGTCAAAGTAACATCAGTACGTTGGAGTCTGGGACTGTTGGTTTTACAGACTTCTTTTTGATGTTGTAATGGCTATTGGCTTTGTTACAGTCCAGCTCGGGGACTGTAACCAAGAACGGGAGAGGAGACGAGATTCAAATACAACTGTGACATGTTTATTGTGACATCAGAAAATTAAGCAAAAGATCAGTGTCTGTGATCAGTATTGTAGGCGTGCATGGATGCATGTGCGTGAGTGAGTGTGAAAACAAGAAAGAAAACAGGAGAGCACAGCCGCGCCTCCTTAGACGGCGTAAGTGCAGTGAGAGAGCCAGAGAGCAGCCAGCATGGAGATAAATGCGCTTCGCCGGGCCCAGGTGTAACACATCCCCTGATGATGGTCCCACCTCTGGTGAACCTGGGAAACAAAACAGACCAACCAGCAGCCTGCCAATAACACACCCAACATAGAGGGCGGGGCCGTCACAGCTTTGAGAGCCCTAGATGTTGATCATGCAGTGACTATGTCAAGAGTTTCATTGCATCAGTCCTTACATTGAACCCTGACCAAACATAGCTTGTGGACAGTCAGACATAAAGATTCATGAATGCTCAGAATCATGGCTTCCAAAGCATTGCTGTCTCTCTAGGCAAGCCTCGCAAGGCATGCTAGATGTAGAATTGGTTGGTCGATGATGGCTTCGACAATGATGACAAATTGTTTTAAAGTCCTGTTTGGCTGATATTGTGTAGTCTGATGGCCAGATATTGCTTCACCATTGGCTATGAAAATGATGGTGGAAAGGACATCAACACAATAGTAGTAGTAGGCCACACCTCTGTGACCTCTTGATCACTGGGACAGCTTTTCTTAGATACAAGTAGACTATGGGTTGTGAACCATTTCTCTATATAATGCAAACATACTTAACTTGTAAACTGGTACTTGTAAACTATTTTGGTCTCAGTGCAATATGGTTGAATATGTTCACTTATGTCTTTTTGCTTGTAGGTGTCAACCTTGCTGATGAATAGAAAATTTATAATTACTAATTGCAATTGAAGTCTAAAACAAAGATGTACTTGCTTATAGCACAATGTCCTTTGCCCTGCAGGACTAACAACAACTCAAACAAGTTCAAATGATTGTCAGCCTTTAAATGTTTAAAAAATTGGGACAGACATCCCAGCTCCACCAGGATTATTGGGGCTCATTTGTCTCTCCTTTGACTGCTCTCATGATCTTCCACATGTTCCCACAGAAGACATGTTCCTTTCAATGTGGTAACTTTCTCTTTCTATGAATTTGAGGCCATTTGACCATTACTGTTGTCTTAATGAAGGGTCATACAGCTGTTTGTAGATCTGTTGAGACATCCTTCAAACTTGTCCATCTTGAAATAAAAAGCCCTGCATGCACAGTGGTGCCTACAATGACTATATGTAACAACAACTTGTGACAAAAGACACGTGATTACATCCCTTTGGAGATAGACCCTTACATCAGGGACCCTGCATTGAGCATAAAAAAGGCCTAAGAGTCATGTCATGTCATTTCACCCCAGAGACATTCCACTGAATCACATGCCAAATGGCATGGCTGAACATTCTCTTATGGGAAACTTCTTTTTTTTTCTGTTATATTGCTGATTTTGTGTCCATCTTATAGCCTAAATATGAGTCTGTGGTATGAGTGAAGCCCATTTTTACATCTACTCCTTGTTTACTGATTGATCTAACAGGTTACTCTGGGATTAGTCTTCCATACTGAAATGAACAGTGGCGCTATTGCCAACACCTGGTGGTTACACACGAGGGCCCTTCTCACCACCAGCCATGGCCTCTCTTTTTAGTGGGTACAGTAGCAGCAGATTGAAGCTGCTTGGAAGCTTTCTTGCAAACCAGAGGGAGATGGTGATTTAGCAGAGCTTCCTGTGCTGAAAATGTTGAATAAGCATATCCACTAGTCACTGAAGAAGCTGTAAAGGGAGATTTGAACCTCTGTAACTAATATATTATTCTACTGCCTTGGGCAGATGAACATGAACATCAGCGAACATGATCTCTGCCTTTAGGCAAATATCAGGGGCTACAAAAAATGCTGAAGGCTGGCATCGGATCAGTGGATCTGTATGGTGCTGGGTGTCAAAATGTTGCGGGTATACAGCAAAACTTGGAGGAAATGGATCAAATTAAACAAAACAGTAGCTTTAGTAGTGGAACAGTGTAACTGTTCCACTACTAAAGCAAGCATTTCTATTTCTTGACTATTGAATCACTCTTAAAACTATGACTATCTAGTCATTCTGGTGGTGTGGCTCGAGGGACAGTTGACTGGTCTGTTGTTCCGGATGACAGCATCAGATATTTCCACCAGTTACATTCAAACAGTAAATCAGTCAAGTGATGATTGTAATTATGACAGAAGAAAAGGAGGAAGTGAGGCAACATTGCTATGAAGCAACAAAGTCTGCATGGGGAGACGGTCAGGGTGGATAGATGGGTCAACAAAACAATGGACTTTATCACTGGAGCTTCTATTCTCTCTCCAATGTCCTATCATCACTTTTTTAAGCATTATCCTGCTTTATGGGAAACTGGGATGCTGCTGTTCTTTTCCCATTTATGGGAAATACCGAAAGTCAGCGCTGCAGCATGAACACAGTCATTTCATGACCTTAACCGCAGACTTCCTGACGATACAGGTGTCATTTCTGTTTCCTTCTACAGGGCATGGACAAATAATGAATTTTGTCTTTTAATTTGGAGAACTTCAAAATGAGTCAATTCTTCACAAGCAGATACATCTAAATGACTTTGGTGATCCCTTGACCTTTTGTAACAGAGTGAAATGTCAGCTGCTGGATGGGTTGTCAGTTAGAAAGGAGCACTTGTTTGTATCTGTATTCCTTGGGTGTGCAGAAGAGGGATCCCAAAAGCTACACTACAGCTCTTTATCACTACGGGCATTAATATCTATCCAGGTAAGGACTGACCTTCTTGACCCTCCACTGCCTCACCTTTTTGCTGTCCCTTCCTTTTTCAAATCACTTCCCAGCCCCACATCACACACTCTTGCAAAGTCAACTTTCAAAGTGACTTACCCTCACCTCATTGAAAATGTAAAGAGGCAAACATTGCGTCATGTATACCATTCAATGGCCTTCCACACAGAGAGAGATAGGGTGAAGAGCACAGACTAGAACCTCATGATGAAAGGAACCAGTGGAGGTAGTCTCATAGGGATGCCTCCAGGGCACCTTCCTTTGTGAGTTACCAGGCACATCGAACTGGGAAGAGATTCTGTGGCATGCACAGGAGGAATTATAAAAATCCACCATGGCCTGGGGACACCATGATGCCCCAAGAAGAGCTGCTGAATGTGGCTATGGAGTGGAACATCTTCTACACTGCTTATTCTCCTGCCACCATGACCCAGACCCAGAAAAGTAATTGAAAATGTGTTTGCAAATAATCAGCATCTGGTGTCTGCTGGGTGTTTTTAGACCTTTAAACCACTCCAGTAAAAGGGGACCTGCCACCACAAAACATTTTAAAACCTTAGAGTGTGAAAACTTCCTTATAAAAACTTAGATAATGAATAAATAATAATAATGGGAGAGACCTTTGAGGGGCAGAGCCATAGAGGGGCCGCTCCATGGTGGCTCTGCTTGCAGCAGTGCGAAGGGTTTATCTTTTAAATTTTTTTAGCTTTGAAGCATATTTGTGTTTGTCCATGTGTATGTCTGTGTGTGTGTGTGTGTGTGTGTGTGTGTGTGTGTGTGTGTGTGTGTGTGTGTGTGTGTGTGTGTGTGTCCCACAGTAAATCTGTTATCACCACAGATGGTTCCTGATGAGCAACAGGCAACACAGATTTTCCAACACCAGCCAAAATAAGTCAAGGGCATCCACACACACACACAAGGCAGGGCACACTGCATCCACACACACACACAAGGCAGGGCACACTCCATGCACACTTACACATAAACACGCACACACACGCATATGCACAAGTACAAATATAATATAAAAATTAAAATGTTGAAAACAGAACTAAACAGGGCAGTTGATGTGCAAAATTAGGCCACGTTTAGACAGGAACAGGGAAACCGGATGGCGGCAACGTTTTTTCAATTCATTTCAGTGGGGGTCGCGTTTCCGCACCACCATCCAGCAATGCAGGCGGCTGGGAGAGATGTTGAGCCAGATTCAACTTTTGGGAAACCGGGGCCCATCGTCACGCTCCAGCCGCCAATCAGACACTCAGATCGGTCAAACCTCCACAGACAGCCTGAAATGTCTCTGAAGCAGAGACTATCCAGGTGGATTCACGGACTAAACTCTAAACTCTACCTGTGTGTGTGTTTATTTCATGTAGTAGCTTCTAAATCTCAGTCTGACTCGCAATTTACATCACAAAATATAATGACACAAAGAAGTTTAATTTGATTTCTGTCTGATGATTAGAGAGAGAGCGAGAGAGCGAGACAGAGACAGACAACAATAACAGTAAGCGAGCGCAGACCTCGATAAAGCTGTTATTAATCAGAGAAATAAAAAGTTATTTCTCTGATTGTTTCACAGCGGTTATTTTCAGCAGGTATAGACACGCCCACAGCAACACACCTCAGCTGTAATGCTGTTTGTTCTTATATAAAATATCTATTCACAACTATATGAATAAGATTTTTTCTTTTTGATGTTGTTGTTTTGTAAGCTACAAGTGCCACATATTTGGTGTTTATAGAATGAACACATCTTGTGATTGTCAATTTCTTTCTGTTTTTCAGTGGAGCTGTTTGTTGATTGGGGAAGGAAAAAAAGTGCTCAGTGAACTGCAGCAACATTCAAGAATTCTACTTGAGTCTAGAGGGTTAAACTAATAAAAAAAACTGTGGCAGGGAAGCTTGTTCAAGGCTATGATGGAAACACTGAAAGTGCTACCAGCTCCGTTTTCATTATCATAATTTACAGACCGACTATATCAGTTTTCTGACTGATGTTACCCATCTTTTCACGTGCTGCACGAGCTCCACCCATCAATGTGTTTTGATGCCTTAATTGAGCTGTGATTGACAGATGGCAGCTCTTCCAATTACTGCAGAGACTAGTATGTGAAATCTATTCTGAAGGTGGACCAGCTGTGTTTGACATTGCAGACATTTGACATGAAACATTTCAGTTGACGTCCACAATAACTGTATTCATTTAGGGAGTTAATTAGGTTCTTGAGCAGATAACATCAGTGTTGGTTTGAAATTCCCCAAAAAGACAAAATAGTGACCAGGATGTGCCCACTTCATCTGATTTTAGAGTGAAGATGGCTGCAGTACATTTCCCAGCCTAACTCATTCATACATACACTGATTGAATGACAGACAGACAGGTAAGTAGGTAGATGCAGGCGAAATGATTGACGGGTGCTATGACAACGCCAAACTAATCAGTATGTGATTGACAGGGGCAGTGGGTGTTGTATTCGTCTGCAGGATGGATGGATGGAGGGATGGAGGGAAGGATGGATAGATGGAGGGAAGATGGAGGGCAGACAGTCACGCTGACAGGCTGACCTAGATTGTTGGGGTGGTGAGATAGAGGAGAAGAGTAAACCAGAGAGAGAGACAGAGAGGAGACAGACAGAGAGAGAAATAGATAGATCACGGATTCACCTCTGCTCTGTTGTTCCTCTGTGTGAAGGATCATTTGCTGTTGTCATCTCCGCTGACGTTTTCCATCCTGTCAGGAGGCTGCAGCCGTCAGCAGCAGCTGGAGAAGCAGCAGTGCCAGACATACCACACCAGCACCGCTGTCTCACACAATCATGCCACATCACGTGAATTTCTACCTCAGCCTTGAACTTAATGAGAACTTGTGGAGCTCAATACGTCTCTCACAACAGCATGGGTTTGTTTCGAAACAAACTTGTCTCTCTATTCTCGGAGCACAAAATGAAACTATCACTGTGTGGGGGTTCCTGTGGTT
The DNA here is from genome assembly GCF_000972845.2 of Larimichthys crocea. Classification (NCBI taxonomy): domain Eukaryota; kingdom Metazoa; phylum Chordata; class Actinopteri; family Sciaenidae; genus Larimichthys; species Larimichthys crocea. The sequence continues at coordinate 557,454 of NC_040028.1, forward strand.
GTTGAAAAACTCCCAGTTTTGTTGTATTTCCGTGTCTTGTTTCCGTGTAAAGTTACAACAAACTGTTATTTTTTTTTTCTTTTTACTAGAGATACAAAGCTTCACCCATATTATGGTACTTTTGTACATTGATAAAACATATTTATTCATTTGTTCTTGTGGCGGACAAACAAATCCATTTTATGTGTTCCTTTCAATTTGTCTTTCTGCATCATTTCAGCCTGCTTCCACATGAAAGATAAATCAAACAGAGCAGCGCAGATTCTCAGTATTTTATTTATCTTGGGGGTGAGTTTGACCTACACAGACTCTGGTAATATTTTGAAGTGTTTGAGTCTGCAAATGACATTGACGATCCTTTGGGTGCGAGTAGTGTCTTCCTATGAGACTGGAAAGTCTCTTTTGGTGAAGGAGGGATGGTCAACCTTACCTGTACTTCACTCAATACGTACTGTTGTGGATAAATTGCTGAAGTCAAAGGTCGATGGTGAGGTCAGGAAGGAAGAAAGAATTCAGGAGCCTCTGATGTCTTATGCTGTATTATTTATTCATGCTTGGCCAAGGAGAATTAGAGACACTCTCAAAGTACATCAGAAGTGCCTGAGTCGGTCTCACATTCTGCCCAACTCATGCTGGTGGATCGACTTTAAACCCAAAGATAACACCACAAATACTACACGCCCAGATTTAGCCAAAGAGAATGTTTTTACCCATGCAGGTGTTATTGTCAGCATATTCTAGTCTGGAGACACAGATGTCTGTTTGCGCAGATTGGAACGTCAATGGCAAGCTATCTATTATGTCTAGGAAGGCAGCAACAGGTCTCTTCGACCCTGGCCACCACAGTGTTGAGATAGACTGGCACCTACTGTTCTCAACCAAAGCCAAACTAATACTGCTGAGGACCTCAAGGTTCACACGTGACCTCGTGTAGCCTAAGGATAAAAAAATACTTCATTATTCATCGTTTTTTGGCTTCGTATGTCAGTCAAAACTCATATTAATAGTGCATCATCATCTGCATACAACAAACAGCGTTACCAAAGACAATTTTACTGGTCTACCTGAGAGAAAATAGCCTCTTCGAGAACATAAGCCCAAAAAGAAACCTTGATCAACACAGTCTGAGTGGACTGAACCTGAACCAGCCAAACTGTACACTGTAAGCTAACTGGCTTACAGGCAAGTTTTGATCTTTTCCTATAACACAACCAAGTAGTTTTTGTGCTGAATACTCGGGAATGTTTGACAAAGTTTGGAAACCAGTGATCTACACAGTAAACAGCCTCTTAATGTGCAGGTTTGTACATTTAAACGATTTGGCTAAAATCCAAGACTTATGGATTTCAGTTACATAGAACATTTCTATACATTTGAATTCCATGTGTTTAATACAAATTAAACTTGATGTGAAGTAATAAGATTTATGGGTAACACTTTGTAATGAGTACACACTATTAAGCATTACTTAAGCATTAATATATACTTAATTCATCATTTATGATGCATGAGTACTCATTAGTATGTAGTTTAAACACAGTTACAAATGTTTTACTCATCATTGATAAGCACAGTGGTTATGGATTAGTAAATACTGAATTCATCATTTATAAAGCATGTTTCTGACATAAATACTCATTAGTATATGGTTTATAATCACAGTAATAAATGTTTTACTCTTCTGTATTAATGGTTAGTGAGTGTGTAAGTAGATGTTTTATAAAAACTCACAAAATCTATTTCCAATGGATGACTTATAAACAGTTATTAATGCAGGAATTCATGAATTCAGGCCATTACAAAGCACTTGTTAATGAAGTATTTTGTGTGAGCTCATCTAAAGTGGGCACTATCTATGCCTTATAAAGAATTGACAAATGAGATATAAAGGCTGGCAATGCCTCAAGACCAGCGCCGGTTCTGGCCACATTTGCGCCCTGTTTTTTGCCCGCTCGTGCGCCCTCACGTAGATTGCTGCCAAGGATCAATCTGTCCGCTGCCCCGCTCCGCCTTGCCAACCGCCTTATGTACGACAAATACAATCTTTGTTTGTTCTATTTTTGACAAATGCTGCGAGCAGCCTGCATCAATTTATTAACGCAGAGCACCTCGAGCAGGCGGAAGCCAGACACAGAAAAAGAATCCGGTGGATTTTCAAAATAAAATACCCCGCACAAACTGATCTGCACTTGCTTCAAAGCTTTACTCTAATATGACCCATTTTTGTACATAACAATAAGATAAAAACATTAAAACTTGCGAGCAGCATGCGTCAATTTCCACAGAGCACCTCGAGCGAGCGGAAGCCAGACACAGAAAAAGCAAAGAGAATCCGGTGGATTTTCAAAATAAAATACCCCGTGCAAACTGCCGGTCGTAAAAGCAGACAAAAGTGAAACTAATTAACTACGTAGCATATTTGCACATGTAGAAGCATGTTTAGAAGAACATACACCGGGAAAATGTCCAAATCTGAGCAAGTAAACAAAGTCTGGCGGGCTAAGTGCTCGCTTCTGAAACACTCCCGGTGGGGTTTGAAGTCGCGTGCAGGACGGACCAAATACGCCACACTCACACAACGGAAGCCTGCATTTGTACCGATTTTTAACCGTGTCACAATGCATCGTTACATCCCTATCTACCCTACAAGTTTACCTCAATGGAATTAACTTCCTCGTTAAATTATCTTCGCGGTCTCAGTGTACCGCCTTGACTCACGCCCTCATTAACATGCTCCTCAAAGGCCTTTGCAAGGCCTAACCACTCCCCATCACTTCCGATCTCCTAGCCCGCTGTATCAAAGCCCTCCACAAAGGCTACTTATCCCCAAGTACCGACAAAGTCCTAGAATCCATGTTCCTCCTGGCATTCTTCGGCTTCTTACGCTCTGAGTTCACCACTTCCACCCTGCTCTACGATCCATCGCGTCACGCATCATTATCCGACATCTCCATTCTCTCCTCCGATACCCTTGTCTATTTTCTCAAACGCAGCAAAACCAACCAGTCCGGGCAATCCCAACCAGTTTACCTCTTTCGACTGAATTCACTCTGGAGCCCATACAAACCCGTTCTCGATTACATCAACTCCCGCCTAGCCTGCCAAGCTTCCCCCAGAGATCCTCTGTTCATTTCAGAGACCGGCAAAGTAGCCACCCGCTCCTGGTTCCACCACCACTTTCGCCAGATCCTGCTCCAATCCGGCATTCCCCCGGAGCCATACTCGGGGCACTCCTTCCGCATTGGAGCAGCCTCCACCGCTTCCAGACAGGGTATACTTGACAACATCACAAAAATCCTAGGCCGCTGGGCTTCGACTGCGTACCTAGCCTACGTCCGCAACGACCTGAACGACATCCGAAACGTGCACACGCTTCTCTCCTCATGAAGTTTTCGCTTGGGGCTCTAATCCGTAGAGTCACAGAGAAACAGTTCCCCCACTCAGAGTCTCCATCCCCCCAGGTTCCCTCCAGGATCCCTCCCGTCAGCCTCTGGACCACTCTACCGATGGTCCCGCCTCATCCCCCTCACCTTTCCTCCCCTCATCCCTTCCTCCCTCCCTTCATCCCTCATCCTAACATCCCTCATCCTCCGACCCTCATCCCATCATCGCTCCATCCCTTGACCCCTCTAACCCCCCCTCCCTAAACCTTCCCCGCAGCATATCACCCATTTTTCCGGAATGTCACTTGTGATAAACATGTTTAAACTTCATCTGTACAGGCGTGGTCCTTGTTAGTGACATGTTTAAACTTCATCTGTACAGGCGTGGTCCTTGTTAGTGAAGTGTAGTTTATAGTGTAGTAATAACCAGGTTTATGCATTCAATATTAATAAAGCCGATGTGTTTGCCCAAACCCAACAGTGAAGTTGAAGTTGAGTTCATTAGTACTATTACATGAATCTTATTACTTGCTTCACATTAAGTTTGTTAGTTTATTTATATTAAAACCATGTAAATCAGAAGCTTGTTGCTGTTTTGGTCATTTTACTGACCTCCCCAAAACAAATAGTTTACATGATATTTAATTAATCAACAGTCATCAACAATGTGCATCATAACTTCTTATCATAACTTTTTATTCATAATTCCTTATGATGTAAGAAGTATTGGACAGAATGTAAAAATAATGCCTCTTATTTATTAATGCTGCAGTGAATTCTTAATAGAAATGTTGTCTGTTTTGAATATTAATCAGCCATCACTCTTTTCCAATAGAAGGATAAATTAAGTATTTAGAAAGAAAGAGATTTAATGGGAATTTAAATTACTTGTACATTACTGTAGATTGTTTAATGCTTCATGATTTATAACTCTCAGGCACCGGTTCCATTCATTTGATTCTGAAGCTGTGGAAACTCAAAGCTACAATGACAAACACTGTAGAATGACTTTGCAATTAGACTGATGCAAAAGAATTTGTAGTTAAGATTGCGCCTATAAAAGGGAACAAACACCACCATGTGGTCCTTCATGTTGGATTTGGTGTCCAGAAGATTTGGGTTGGGGACAGAGTCAAGCTGTGCAGTATGTGTCGCTGAATTAATTAATTAAACAGAGCGATGGAAAGAACATAATTAATCTTCCATATTATCTGTTTGTCATGATTGAAATAGTTCATTAAAGATGGGAAAGAGTTCTGCTCTGTTTCGAGTATTTTTTCTCCTTTGTCTCTCACTGCTCTCATTTCCTCCCTCCTGTCTGTCTGCTCTCTGTGTGACATTTAAGAGTCAGGAGGGAAGAGCTGCTAATGAATCTCTGGGGAATAACTGGTCAGATGATGCAGGGTGGAGTCGAGGCTCGCAGCCTGCAGATACAAAACACCAAAAAGACTAAACACACACCGAAATATCAAGCACACCGGTGGTTCCAACCTGTTTTGTTTTTTTTTCAGACAGAGCCCCACAGTCCTATCAGATTAGCTCAAACACCCCTTCATCAGCATGTAGGCTCTTTTCCAAATGTGCTCTTTTAAACGGAATGTTATTTAACACTATTCAACATGTAAAAGTCAGTGCACTCATTTTTTAAATATAATCTGTCAGTGATAAGGTTGGTTTGATCAGGTTTACATTCATACTACTAGTGACATTTCTACTAATTTAACCATTTCTTTTACCTTCATCAATTTTCTCTAGCTCATTCAGGAGACATGATCATGTAACTCTGATGCTGGCTTCCTACGTGTTGCTTATAGAGACTTTAAGATATTGATTACTTATATTATTATTATTATTTATATAATATTATATTATTATTGATTATTTAAGTCCCGTGAGGCCCTATGTCCCTTCTCACTCTAAGATGTGTCGATCTTGGTTGCTCCACGGTTCAAATGTTGACACAGAGTCTTTGCAGAGATGATGAACTGACACACAACACTTTTTAAAAACTTTTTTAAAACTGTATAATTTATCAGAACTTTAGTTGCCTCATTTGTCTTTTCTTACACTTACTGTAGTACAATTGACAATAAATGCATGTATTCAATGCTACAAGTTTCTCATGTTCCCTCCGTTTAAGAAGGACGAAGAAATATTTGAGGATAAGATGTGAGGACATGATTATATGTTGGAACTAAAACTGCAGAAGGGTCTTGTATCGTGCGTTCCTATTGTGCATGTTACATGTATGTATGTCATTTCATGTGCAATAAAACATTAAGTTAAAAAATGTGTATAATTTATGTAATTGTTCTAATTGTGTTCCATGACTTGTTTTATTTGACTCTCTTTGTGTAGCTTCATAGCTTTTAGTTCATTGTTACTGTGGTTTGTTGTAAAGCATTGTTTGCATTCATTTATTCTCTATTTAAATATTGATTATCCATGACTACCAATGAATATTTCAGTTATTTATCAATGACTTTCAGCTTAATCTATTTTAACCATTTATCCATTAGAATTAGCTTATTATTTAACTCTTCATACTTTGCTTTTAGCCATATAGCCAATCTATCTTTTAAACTTACTGTATAAACTGAGACATAGAGACAAATGGAATGCAACAAGGTCCCCAGACAGATGTGATGCTGGAACTCAACAGTTTAGCTAAATGATCTACTTTTTTTGGAGTGAAAGTTAGTGTAAGCACACAAAAAAAAAACTGTGCGCACACAATCACAATAAATACAGCAGGTCTAAGTTGAAGCAGGAAGCGGGTATGTAAACTGTGATGGATGTTTTCCAGACAGTTTGGAAAAGAAATAAAGAAAAATGATCAAATTATTACCCAAATAACTTTAACTAACCTTGGGATTTGTTGAAAACTTCTGGTCTGACAGCCAGTTGCTTCAGTTTCTTGCCTCGTCTAACTTCTCTTTGCAAAGCAGAGCTCGAGAGCTCTCAGCAACTAACTTGAATATACTCACAGGAATGATGGCAAAAAGTACAGAAATAGGACATGGGCACTGGACAGACACAGGATACATTGACACGTACAGTGAGCAGATTAAACACCCTCACAGTTATATGGATGTGGACATATTGAACTTCAATAGAACACGACATGCCGCCAACAATATTAAGGGTGTGTTGCTTGTGTTGGTGCAAATTGCATTCAGCATATCTCCTTCTGTTGTTTCTTTTGTGGTATGACACATCCCTCAGTACAATGAATGCCTCCACCTTGACCATGTGTAATTAAAACAGAACTATGAACTTGAACTAATTTGATTTATAACAGTTTTTTGGAAGAGGAGAGGTAAAAAGTATAATTTTTGCTTCATTCAGTATGTCCAGCATGTTTGCTTGAAGGACAGTTTCTTTTCTTCTTCTTAATTAAACCCACTTTGTATTTCTATAGGTTGGGTTATTATTATTGTTACATTGAACTACCTTTTTAATTGCTGTTGAGATGTGGATGTCTTTAGATTGGCAGAATATGGCAGAAATAGAATATAATTTCTGGGTCTTGTTCACGAGTGATGAGAAAATGGAGCATTAGATGGACCGGTGGGTTGGTGCAGAATCTGCAGTACTGCCGACGTTGTACCAGACCGTTGAGGGGAAGAGGTAGCTAAGCTTGTAGGCAAAGCTCTCGATTTACCAGTCCATCAAGCATTGGGTAGTGACCGAAAGAATGAGATCATGGATACAAGTGGCCCGAATGAGCGTCCTCTGGCAGGTGGCCGGGCTCAGCCTTAGAGATGAAGAGCTTGGGTAGAGCCGCTGCTCCTTCATGTTGGAAGGAGCCAGCTGAGATGGTTCGGGCATGTGATTGGGATGCCCCTTGCGGCAATGTCCAATTGGAAGGAGAACCTGAGAACCTGGGGCATATATATACACACACACACACACACAGACACACACATATATATATATATGCTTTTTATTAGTGTATAACCACCTCAAAACTGTTTTTTTGTTTTTTGTTTTCACATCTACTCAGGGAGTAAGTCGTCTTTCTACAGTAAGCCAAAAACAGACAAACTAAATGCTAGCTCTAGCTTCTCCGACACGCTTAGGAGAGAATGAGGTGTGGGGTCTTCAGTTCGTTGCAATCAGCATCTTCATGGCTAAAAGCCACTCATTCCTCCACTCCAGCTTTATCTGGGTCCTCACTGATATAGCTGTTCTTCACAGCCCATTTAGCCACACTGATCTTGAACCTAAATATTAATATTAGCAGCTGGAAACATTGATGAAGGTCGATTGATTTATTTATTTTAAATTTATTTCTTTTGACAAATTTTCTCCAAAACAACTATTTGTTTTGAATGTTTGTAAAAGAATCAATTCAATGTCAACAGGTAAGACAGTTGAACTTGAACTCTAAGCAAACTGCACATGGTCACGTAATGGAAGTGCTAATTCCGTGTTGCAAGGGGCTCATTCAAAACCCACATCTTTACACAGTTTTTCATGTGACAGTGATGTGTTCTCTGGGAACTTTCTTGAGTTGCTTTTCACTTGCCAGTAAAAGTTAAAGAAAGCAAAGTGAAGCCTCTCATAACTCAGTGAAACACTGACTATAAAATACACTGCCTTACTTTGGGTGTGAATGCTGCTCAGCTTTCACTATGAGTCTTGTAGGAAGAAATCATTTTATTGAACAACCTCTGAAGCTGCCATGAAAGACTCAAGTTCATTAGGCATGCTCTCAGTGGGAACCAGACATCTTACTTAAGCTCTGATCAGTAACTAATAGAAAAAATACAGCACCACCAGCTCTGACATCCAACATTTGAAACAAAAAAAGACACGACATTCAATAATACATTTTAATAATGATTTAAAAAATCAAACCCAGGAAATTAACAATAAGCAAATATGTTGCAAAATGAACAGAATGAAGGGTTCAGTCAGTTCAGTTTTAGTTTAGCAGCTTTGTGCAGGAAATATGTTTGTCACCACTGCTGAAAGCTCAGATGTCTCAAGTGTCCTTGTAGACACCAACAGAAAGAAACTTTCAAAATGGAGACTAGTTTTTGCAAAATAGCTTTTAGGCCTGTAAATTCTCCACAATTTGTCATGAATCCAGAAATCCCATTACTTCAGCAAATAGTAATTTTAGACACAGTGATGAGAAACTCAACTATCGCTGAACTGGCATCTAACATCATGACCTTGCAGTGAGGCTCTGAAACACAATGATGTCAGACATCAAACAAACAAACATTAACAGCACATGTTGTGCAGTGCTTGCTTTATGAGCATGTCTTGCACCTTGAAGCTGTTGTGCAGATCTTGATGGAGCTAAAAGTTCACATCTCATAATGGTGAAATCCAGAACATCCCACAGGTATTTGATGGGTGTAACGTTAAATACTTGACCTCAGTGGGTTTTTCTGAACTTAAAAGTAAAATAAAGTAAAAAAAAACACTTTTCTTTGAATTGTGAACCTGAACACTGCGCTCACAGTAAGTACAGTTTGGAGGTACTTGAACTTGAAAATATTTTGTGCTGCTTTACACTTCCTTATATCTTTATTTATTTATTTATTTATTTAAAAGGGACAGTGCATATTAATAAACATTTACATGTAAATATGCCGGTTTATAGCCACAGGCTGATTTGCAACCATAGTCCCTTGGCAGGTTGATGTTAAAAAAGAGGAAAAGGAAAAGAGGACAGAAACAACTCAGCAAAAGAAAACACAGACAAAAGGAAAAATAAAAAAGGTTTACAACAGAGACACATTACTACAAACAGGGACATTGCACATTAACCCGGAATTGTATAAAAAAATGTAAGTAATAAAAGTTTCACAAAAGCCCATGATGTGATCGCATACTGATTACGGTGAGTTATGATCACAAGTCTGATTAGATCGAAGCCACACCTTCAAATGTCCCTTGAATTTTAATATACTGGGACTCTCTCTAATTGAGGTGGGTAGGCTGTTCCACAGTATACTACCTCTATATGATAGGACATTTTGGCCAAATGTAGTTCATCGAAGGGGAACCTCACAGTCACCTCTCGCAGAGGCTCTGGTGACTCGAGTAGTGGAGTGACTGACTACCCTCAGTTTAATATTATCATTTAATGGCGGTGGTGCCAGTCCATGGAGGACTTTAAACATCAGACAAGCTATTTTAAATTTCTTAAAATTTTCAAAACTTAGTAATTTATACTTTGGGAGAATGCTACAGTAGTGTATTTTCAGAAAATCCAGTTCATACTCGTCCTTTGCTTTAGAATTATTCAGTTCATAGATAATATTATTTACTTCAAATTCTCTTACCATGTTAATACTGAAAACAGGCTGAGTGTGATCGATTGGGCAAAAATCACACTTTGGTGGTGGGAAAAGCTTTGAGATATCTGTAGTTGATTTTATAAATGAATTATTGAACTCTGTGGCCAGAGTGGTGGGATTTTTCACCAGTTGGTTGTTAATGTTAAGTTCTAATTCTTTGTTTTGTTTAGTTTGTCGGCCGGTTAAATTGTTTAAACTCTGCCAAATTTTTTTCCCATTTCACTTTGCTTCTTCCATGACAGATATGAAACATTTTGCTTTTGACTTCGTCAAAAGTTGAGTGACTTTATTCCTTAAAGAAGTACATTTCTTTTTTTCATTAATTTGAGACAATCAGAGTTAATCCAGGGTAGCGAGCAAGATTTGCCTCGTCTTTGATTCCCTTGCCTGGTGAAGGTTGTCAAGACATTTTGAAGTGTAGAAATAAAAGAGCCAGTACATAGGTCAACATCATCAGAAAGGAGTATCTCATCCCAAGTAAGGTCCTTCAGAGCCAGTTCGAGATGTTGCTGTTGGTTCTTCGGAATATGATAGTATGGTTTATTGGAACAGTCTTTAGCGTGAAGGTATGGGGAGCGAAATTTGGTTAATAAGAAAAATGACATTATGAACAGAGAGGCTTGTTAGAAGGTTATGACTCTTTGGAATTCTCTCAGGTTTATTTGTGAATACTAAATCAATTCTGGTTCTGGAACGGTTTGTGATTCTAGTTGGTTGATCTATTAACTGAGTAAAATTGAAGTGGTCTGTAACTGATTTGAGGTTTTTCCTGTCTGCCTTATTGTCCCAGTTTATATTAAAGTCACCAACTAATAAAATCTCTTTTTTGTGATTGCATGAATCGAGCAGAGTTTTTAGGTCCTCATAGAAATCTACCTTGGGTGATGGTTTCCTATAGATGCAAATTCCAATGAACGACATTTCTGCAGAGAGGGAAATGTCAACACCAACACATTCAAGTTTTACATCAGTGGAACATTCAATTAAGTGACATTTTAAATGGCTTTTGACATACAATAAACCCCAGTGGGCAGTGGTCCTAACCTGGTTAGTAGAGGTAGAGGCCCTGCTACCAGTGGTATTAGCCCATCTAGCATTGGAGGTAGTCCTGCTAGCAATGGTACAGTCCCAGCTAGCACTGGAGAGAGTAAGTAAGGAGAAGAATTTTAAATTCTATTCTAGATTTAATAGGTAGCCAATGCAAGGAAGCCAAAATGGGAGAGATGTGATCTCTGATCTTGGTTCCTGTCAGAACACGTGCAGCAGCATTCTGAATTAACTGCAAAGTCCTAAGAGACTTATTAGAGCAGCCTGATAACAAAGAGTTACAATAGTCCAGCCTTGAAGTAACAAATGCGTGGACTAGTTTTTCTGCATCCGCTTGAGAGACAATGCGTCTGATTTTAGCGATGTTACGTAAGTGGAAGAATGCAGTCCTCGAAATTTGTTTTATGTGGACGTTAAAGGACAAATCCTGATCAAAAACAACTCCAAGATTCTTTACAGTGGAGCTGGAGGCCAGGGTGATCCCATCTAAAGTAACTAAGTCTCTAGAAAGAGAGTTTCTGAGGTGTTTGGGTCCAATTACAAGAACTTCAGTTTTGTCTGAATTTAACATCAAAAAATTGTAGGTCATCCAACTTTTTATATCCTTAAGGCATGCTTGGAGTTTAGTTAACTGATTGGTTGCATCAGGCTTGATCGATAAATATAATTGGGTGTCGTCAGCATAACAATGAAAATTGATAGAGTGATTCCTAATAATGTTCCCTAAAGGAAGCATATATAAACTGAATAGAAGTGGTCCAAGTACAGAACCTTGTGGGACTCCATGACAAACTTTGGTCTGCATGGAGGATTCATCATTGACGTGAACAAACTGAGATCGATCTAAAAAGTACGATTTAAACCAGCTTAGGGCGGTTCCTTTGATGCCAATTCGATGTTCCAGTCTCTGTAAAAGAATTTGATGGTCAATGGTGTCAAATGCAGCACTAAGATCTAACAGGACAAGTACAGAGATGAGTCCTTTGTCTGATGCCATTAGGAGGTCATTTGTAACTTTGACTAATGCGGTCTCTGTGCTATGATGCACTCTAAATCCTGACTGAAAATCCTCAAATAGACTATTGTTATGGAGAAAGTCACACAGCTGATTAGCTACAGCTTTCTCAAGTATCTTAGACAGAAAGGGAAGGTTTGATATCGGTCTGTAGTTGGCTAAGACCTCTGGGTCTAGAGTGGGCTTTTTAAGAAGAGGTTTAATTACAGCTACCTTAAAGGACTGTGGTACATATCCTGATAATAAAGACAGATTAATCATATCCAATAACGAATTACTAACTACAGGTAAAACATCCTTGAGCAACCTGGTTGGGATGGAGTCTAAGAGACAGGATGACGGCTTAGCTGCAGAAATGATTAAAGTTATTTGATGAAGGTCGATGGGAGAAAAACAGTCTAAATACATATCAGGTTTTACAGCTGTTTCCAAACTTGCTGTATCAGAATGCAGATCAATGCCTGTTGAGGGCAAGAGGTGATGGATTTTGTCTCTAATAGTTATAATCTTATCATTAAAGAAGCTCATGAAGTCATTGCTGCTTAGACCTAAAAGAATAGAGGGCTCAGTAGACATGTGATTCTCTGTTAGCCTGGCTACAGTGCTGAAGAGAAACCTGGGGTTGTTCTTATTTTCTTCTATTATTGATGACTAATCTAGCAGCCATAGTTTCTCCTTCAAAGTAGTAAGGAGAGGGTGAAATGAAGGGGTTGCAATTCCAGTTACACTGCTAAATCCTTCACACTGCACCTTTAAACCCCTGCTTGTAGCTTCACTTAAAAAGCATTTAACTGGCCAAACATGAGTTGACTTTTATTATGAAGTAGTCACAGGAAACACAACGTTGTTAAATACAATGTTAGTGAGTGTGACACTATCCGCTATCATTCATTAAAAAAACGTCTAAAAAAAACAAAAAGATTTGACAGCGGATCAGTTATAAATATTGCAGGAAATAATAGAACAGGAGCAGACACAGTGAGCTGTTAGATGAAGAGCTGCAGGCGACAGGCTGCACACCTTCAGTACAAAAACATCATGTACAGTATACAACCAGATCACGGCTGCTCACAGAATGATGGAAAAAGGCCTATTATTGCCTGACTACTTTATTAAAATGACAGTTTGCATTGATGCCCCCAGAATTCTGGGACCTGTAGTATTAAAACAAAATGTCAAAAAAAATCATCCAGGACTGAAATCTTAGCAAATTTTCTTACAACATCCTCGATGGTTTGTAAAAGTCAGGTTTTCCACTGAGAAATATTAAAATACAATTGTAAACTCATTATACACCATCTCTCTTATGCATAAATCATTTTGCCATTTCCGGCTACATATATAGAATATATGTTCTGAAAGTGAGTCTGCCAAAGCTCACTCTTTCTTCAACGACCAGTGTGTCAGATTTAAGCAGCTCTATTTACAGAATATGGCAGGAATGGAATATAATATGCATAACCATGTTGTCATTAGTGTATAATCACCTGAAAATGAATATCAACAGACGCCGCAGGTCCTTGAACCACTAACAACTAAACAATGGCACTGGCCTTTCCTGTCAGTTTGCAGCCAACATAGTTTTTCCTTCAAGCAGGACAGTGGGGCTTTCAATCAGCAATTAGACCACATAATGCCTCGAAATCAGTGTTTCTCAAACATTTTACACCATGTAGTACCACAGAATAGATTTCACTACTTCTCAAGTACTACAAGTATAACAGAAATTAAAATGCAATAGGTTGACCCTATTGAGCCACAGACAGTTTACTGAGCAGGATCCTAATGTTGAATCCTGAACGGATTGTTTTTGAAATATTCATTTTACACCCACTTACTATCTCCACATCAAATTTAAGTTCATAACTGATCTCTGGATGTATGAGCACTATGTAATACCTCTCATAGTTTAAGTGTTTTCATTTAAATTATTGTAGAACTGATGATATAAAATGTTTCTAAATTAATATACACTGTTTCCCATATAGTTGGAAAATATTTTGTTTTCAGACACATTCCTTTTTATTCTTATATATACATATCAGGTTACCTGTGGTTTAATTTTCACTGTGATATGTTTGGAAGAGAAAGTTTTAAGCTTGAGCTCATGGTGTATTTTATTAAAAAATTACATTCAAGAAATTTCTTTAGTTTCAGCTTCAGTTTGGCAACAAGTGAAGAGTGTATGTTGGACAGAGGGAGGGGGAGAGAGACAAACATGAGTGTGTCTTGCCAACAGTTAAACACAGAGGGGGTAGTATTATGGTGTGGGGCCGTTTCAGCCTCAGGAAAATCTGCATGTTTCATGAACATTATGAAATGAAATCATGTTTTGGAGGCTAAATAAAGGTCAATATTGGCAAATCTACCAGGTGTTCTAATCATTTTGGCCACCACTGTATATACGAGACTATATTACTCTAACGGGTTACTTTTGGAACACACCCCGACACTAATCAGGATTGGTCCTGACATGTTGATGTGGTTGGCGCAGGAAGTAAAGGTGTAAACTGGAAGTTAGTCTGTTGAGTTTTGTGTTGTTTTTCTTGTTTTTCTTCAGGTTTCTCTCTTCATCTTTCTCTCTTTCTACCCACCTACCACAGTCTAGCAACACATCTTTCACATTTTCTTCTCTATTTCTTTCTTTATTTTCTGTGATCTCATTCACCCTCAATCCACCCACACACACACATAGGCACAGACATCCAAACACAACAAGTGTGTTTGGATAAAGGTGGATTGTCAGATCTGCATCGTTGCCAAGGTAAAACTTTTCTAATCAATACGCGGTTAAAACAGAGAGAAGCTGCATTATTTTTCTTTCAAATGGACATCGACTGCCTAAACTAAATATGGCAGGAGGGCTCAGATTATCTTCATAATGAATCATAATAAAACTATATTTCTTTTGAAGAAAGTTACACAATGTTCAGACAAAGAACCCAAACAGACCAATAAAAACTCGTGCAGGGAATAAAACAAAAGGAAATGAGTGAAAATAAAATATGATTGGAAATAATCCCAAACTTTCAGAATTGTGGTGTTTTTAGTTGATGCTTTATGGACTGTACTTATATATCTCCTTTCTAGTCTTCCGACCAGGCAAAGCTCTTCTACACTACATATCTCATTCACATACATTCATACACTGATTGCATTGGCTGCCATGCAAGGTGCCAACTGCTCATCAGCTTGAGGAGCTAACCATTCATACACATTCACACACTGATGGTTCAGCCTTCAGGAGCAACTTGGGGTTTAGTATCTTGGCCAAGGACACTTCAACATGCAGACTGGAGGAGCCGGGGATCGAACCACCAATCATCTGATTAGTGGAGGTCAACCCGCTCTACCACAGCTGTTGATGTGTAGTCCTGTAAGAAAATCAAGACAGCGATGTTGATAGTAGTTCAAGCTAAATACTAATGCCATGTTGTCACATTTAACAAGTATAGTGCTTACCACATCTGAGTTCAGCATATTAACATGCTAGCATCTTCTAATTTACCTGCACATCCATGTCACACAATAATAGGCTAGGTGTATGGAATTTTCTGAACAGACATGCAAATGTGGAGAGATAGTGGAGTGATGGGCTGCCACGTTGCAGAGCCCAGGAGGTGAACTGGCACCTCTCCAGCTACTCCATACTGTTGCCCAAGCCAAGTCCCTACGGACTGAGCTACTGCAGCCCAGAAAGAAAGAAAAATATGAGAACACTTCATAAATTTACTTGTGAAGTTACTAATAATAAAAGTGCAATGCCAAGGTAGCTACTGATGGTCAGGGGTCCTCTAGACCCTCATCTAGTATTAGGCGAGCTGGGAGCACAGACTGTATAAACATGGAAGTAGTGTCCGTTACATAACCCACAGGTTTCTGAAGTGCTCAGTGTGGTGGCTTAGGTCGTCCTTATCTTGGTAGTCCTGCCTCTGCAGACTCCCTGCTAAACCAAAAATGGGCAAAGAGGTGGAGCATTGGTGGAGCTGAGGCGGGCTGAATGAAGCCTGGTCACTAAAAAAAAACACCTGTGACAGCACCCACCTGTCAATCAAAGCGTCCATGCTCTTAATCCTGCATAACTTTAAGCCTTAATATAATGTGAACAGGTGAGTTGTATATAAATTCACCCTCAGTACAGTTGTCATGAACGGGGAAATTAGCTACAGAGACCAAAACTGTTTTTTGTCCCAGGCTGTAAACATGTTTATTTCTGCTGTGAAGTTGGACATTTGAACATGGGGACTTATGGAGACTGACTCACTTCTGGAGCCAGGCTCAAGTGGATGACAAGAGGAACTGCAGTTTTTGTCAGCTCTGTGTTAGCTTCATTTTAACCAGAGGTCACCGCTCGGTTAAGAGGGGGGCATGTATGCAGGATCTGAGTATGTGCTAATGAGTGCAACACTGTGAATGTTTTTGTAGAGAAACTGTGACTGTCGAAAGAATTCCAACAGTCAGTCACAGTTTCTGAATGTGTGTGGCCAGACATTGAATATTACCATATCTCATGCCTTAAAATGAATTCTAGAAGCAACTGGAATCCACTGCAGGAATAATACATCTGATGTTCTGTGTTCTCCACAAACAGTTCTAGTTAACATTACACTTCATATGGGAGGTTGAGAAGTTCAGTTAACATTAAAACTTCTTTGACAGATCAAGAGATCTGATAAAAATCAGATTTTTTATTTATCAGGCTTGGCAGCAGCACCATTGTGAGTTGAGCTTTCAGAAGTTTTGCTTAGACATCATTGGTCAGAGTTATTGCTCGCAAATACACAATGAGCATTTGAGCTGCTGTGAAAGCCGTGTGGGACAAATTTAAAAGGGCCTGAATAACATCCTGCTGACTGTCTGACTCCTCTCACCTCGCTTCGTGCTGCCTACAGTGAAGTTACAGCTTTCTCAGTTTGCCTCTGTCCATTGCATTTGCATGCAATCATCCAAATAGAATTTTGTTTATGCATTCTGTCAGAAAAGGCTAAAAGGGCATCGTAAATGAGCCAACACAGAGAGTGTGAAGTAGGAAGTCCTGCTGTTTATCATGTAGTTACAGCCTGCAAAGCAGCAACAGTAGTTGTTACACTGATGTTACACTTTTATCAGGAGGGGTCCTGTATGTATTTACAGGGCTCGAATGTTAGCTTCAGCAAGTTTTTACAAAGGTTTGCATGCTTCCGTGAAAAAATACCAAAACTAAACAGTGTGTGAAGAACTATTTGAAAACTTTTCTCATGGGGGCAGTCAAGCAGTAATTTTGAAGCGACATGACTAACAGAAAATGACATAACTTTGAAACACTCAAAGTGAGAGATAAATTCATCTCTATCTCTCTGCGCAGGGTGGCCTCAGCGTGTCATCGAGCCACCCTTTAAGGACCGCCCACAAAATTCTGGACTGAAAACTGGTGAAAAACAGTTTGAACCTCTATCTCCACGTTTCAGTAATATATATCGTTCAAAGTCTTTTAAAACTATTTTCCAACATATTTAATGTATTTTGAAAGAAATCTCAGAATTGCCTTTACACAGACTTTAAACTAGAACCATCAGACAGTTGGGCTGCTTGTGTTTTTAAGTTCTTTTGTATTGTTCTTGCAAATGGACTGTTACTGTTAACTCCTGTGTCTCTTTTTAATCAATGATCTTTTTGTTGCTATATGCAGACTGGGCTAGGTTTAGTTAATTTGACCTAGAGATATTTTTGTTTGAGTCATTAGATTTAAAGGTGTTGTTTGTCTGTGACTTTGTTATTAGAAAATCATTTAGATAGTGAGGTTTTTCTTTCTCATAATTTTTGTTAGATAGCATAGCCATAGATTTTTAGAGAGTATCTACTCGCCCTTTGTTCCCTATAGTTACCTCACCTCCTTTTGTTATAATGATAATTTAACTTTGTTTGACCAAAACTGGTTTGTGTTGCTTCCTGTCTCCTCACGAGCTGCGACATAACATTATTTATAAGTTACATTACATTACATTACATTGCATTTAGCAGACGCTTTTATCCAAAGCGACTTACAGAGGAGGACATAAGCTGAGAAAGGTGTAAAGGAGCACAGAGTAGTTGTTAGTTTTGTTAGTTTTGTTAGGCAGGGAAGCATTCTCGAAACAGAAAGGTTTTTACAAGTTTTTTAAAGGTCGAAAGGGATGTTGCTGTTCTAGTAGCCGTTGGTAGGTCATTCCACCATTTGGGGACGACCACAGAGAAGAGTTTAGAGTGACCTCGCTTTGCGAGAGGCGAGGGTACAACTAGACGGTTTGTATGAGCGGAGCGTAACGCCCTGGTCGGGACGTGAGCCTTTAGTAAGACGCTGAGATAGGCAGGGGCAGATCCTGAGATGGTTTTGTAGGCTAGCGCCAGAGCTTTGTGTTTAATTCTGGCAGCTACAGGCAGCCAGTGCAGGTCGCTGAAGAGTGGGGTGACATGTGACCTTTTGGGTTGATTGAAAACCAGTCGCACTGCAGCATTCTGGACCATTTGCAAAGGTTTGATTGCGCAAGCAGGTAGGCCAGCCAAGAGCGAGTTGCAGTAATCGTATCATAACTATATAAAAATTGGTTTGATAAATTATTTGTATGGCTAAACTTCAAAAAGTGTCACTGCTTCCATTATCAGCTGACTCTGAGTTTACTCATTAGTTAAACCAACCAGAATGCCAATGACTTCGTCGTTGTTAAACCTTAAATTTGTTCTCTTCTCAGCTGCCGCCAGCTGTCATTTCAGATTAGATTAGTTTATACTTTATTTATTCCACAACAGGGAAATTCTTTAGTTTCAGCAGCAAGGGTGTAATATAGACTACAGAAGTACAATAGAAGATCAAAACAAAAATAGAAAATGCAAAACAACAACAGACCAAAGTATCCTTCAGCCCATACAGTAAATACAAAAACCAATAAAAAACAGAGTGTACAGATGTGCAAAAGAGTACTAAATATTACAAACGTAAAGTGTCATAATATAATAATATTACAAACATAAAGTGTCATTATATAATATTACAAACGTAACGTGTCATATTACAAACATAAAGTGTCATGATATAATAATATTACAAATGTAAAGTGTCATGATATAATAATATTACAAATGTAAAGTGTCATAATATAATAATATTACAAACATAAAGTGTCATGACATTATATATATTACAAACGTAAAGTGTCATGATATAATAATATTACAAACGTAAAGTGTCATGACATGAATAACATTACAAACGTAAAGTGTCATGATAAATAATATTACAAACGTAAAGTGTCATGATATAATAATATTACAAACGTAAAGTGTCATGATATGAATAATATTACAAACGTAAAGTGTCATGATATAATAACATTTACAACGTAAAGTGTCATGATATAATAATATTACAAATGTAAAGTGTCATGACATGAATAATATTACAAATGTAAAGTGTCATGAATATATAATAATATTACAAACTAAAGTGTCATGATATAATAAATTACAAACGTAATAAAGTGTCATGATATAATAATATTACAAACGTAAAGTGTCATTATGAATAATATTACAACGTAAAGTGTCATATATAATAATATTACAAACGTAAGTGTCATGATATAATAATATTACACGACGTAAGTGTAATGTATCATTAATAATATTACTAAAACAATAGGTGTCTCCATGTATATCATAAATACTGACAAATGTAACGTGTCATAATATAATAATTTTTACAACCATAAAGTGTCCATATATATATATTTACAAACGTTAACGGCATGATATATAATTATACCTAAACGATAAAGTGTCATGATATTGAATAATATTATCAAACCGTAAGTGTTTCTTATATAAAATATGTTACATAAACGGCAAGGTGTCATGTCAATGAAAATAGTCAAACGTAAAGTGTCATGAAGATAATAATATTAGCTAAACGTTTAAGTGTCATGGATATGCATATATTACAACGTAAAGTGCAGATTAATAATGCATGACAAAAGAAAGTGTATGATTATAATAATATTACAACATATAAAGTGTCATGATCTTAATATTATAAACGTAACGTGTCATTAGTTAACAAACGTACAGGTCTATGATATAAGTAAGTATTACAAACGGTTAACTTGTCATGATATGAATTAATATTACCAAATGTAAAGTGTCATGAATAATAAATACAAACGTCTAAAGTGTCTATGATATAAATGAAGTATTACAAACTAAATCTGTGTCATGTGAATAATAAATGGACAAAGTAAAGTGTCAAGTACTTATATATAAATGACAAACATAAAGTGCATTAATATTACAAAACGGTAACGTGTCATGATATAATCATTATTACCCAAACGTATTAACGTGTATCATGATATGAATTTAATCTACAAACGAATAGTGTCATGATATATTAATAAATTACCAAACGTAACGTTGTCATGAAATGAACTAATACTTTACAAATGTAAAGTGTCCTGATATCATATATCCAACGTAAGTGTCCTAGTATGAATAAATTACAAACTGTTTAAGTGTGCATGATTCTAATAATATGACAAATGTAAAGTGTCATGAGATTAAGTACTTATTACAAAAACAGAATAAGGTCACGATATACTATTACAAACGTAACGTGATATTCAAAACATAAAAGTGTCATATGACAGTATATAAAGTTACCAAAACAGAAAAGTGTCTGGATATTACTAATACAAACGTAAAGTTGTCATAATATAATAATAACAAACATAAAGTGTCATTATATTACTAACAAACGTAAAGTGTCCCAATGATATCATAATATTACAAACGTAAAGTGTCATGAGTATAATACTCATTACAAACAAAGTGTCATGGCCATGAATAATATTTCAAACGATTAACGTGTCTAGAAGAAATTAATATTACAAACTAAAGTGTCTTATGACATGAATACTCTAGATTACAAACGTATAAAGTGGTCATGAATATATATTAATATTCACAAACGGTAAAGTGCCTGATATGAAATTAATATTACAAATGTAACGTGTCATGATTATACTTAGATATTCAAATCAGACATAAAAGTGTCATGAATAAATAATATTACAATACATAATATACTTAAGTAGTGGTCATGATTATTATAATTATATAGACAAATGTAAAGTGTCATAATATAATAATATTACAAACAATAAAGTTGTCCATTATAATATTACAAACGTAAACGAGGTCATGATATACAAATATACAAACGTATAATGTCATGCTCTTGAATACTATTACAAAAGTATCAGTGTCCTATTTATATAATAGAATGTACAAACGTAATTGTGTTCAAGTCCAGAAATCTATACAACCGTAAAGTGTCATTGATATACTAATATTACTCAAACGAGATTTTAAAGTGTCATTGGTATACTAATATTACAAACGTAACCAGTGTCTTGATTCTAAATAATGCAAACCTAAAGATGTCATGACATAACATATATCAAACAAGATTGTCATGAATAAATAATATGACAAATGTAAAAGTGTCACCCTAATATAATAACTACAAACTAAATGTCCATATCTATATATTACACGTAAAGGTGCATTGAATAAATAATATTACTAACGTAAAGTGTCTGATGATATCACGTAAGTTCTATATGAATATTACAAATGTAAAGTGTCATGATATAAATAATATTACAAACGTAGTGTCATGTATAATATTATTACAAACGTCTAAAGGTCTTGATATAAGAATGTACACACGATGAAGTGTCATGATATAAATAATATTACAACTAATATGTCATGTATATAAATGTCACAAAGTAAGTGTCATGTATATTATAACTAACCGCATATTACAAACGAAAGTGTCATGATATAATGAATATTACATAACGTAAAGTGTCATGGACATGAATAATATTACAAATCGTATAAGTGTCATTGATTATAATAATATTAAACGTAAAGTGTCATATCATAATAACTACAAAATCTGTATGATAATAGTACTAAGTAAATATATGACTATTATACTTATATATACTAACGTTCAAAACGTGTCTAATTATTACAAACGTACGTGTCATGATTCAATAATCATTACAAACGATAAAGTGTCATGATATAATAATATTACCAAGTAAAGTGTCATAATATAATATATTCAAACGTGAACGTGCATGACAGTAAATCTATTACAAACGTAAAGGTTCAGATATAATAATTATTACAAACGATAAAGTGTCATGACAGCTGAAATATTACCAACCGAATGTGTAATTCATGATAATAAAGACTATTCAAAGTATGTCATGATAGGAATGAATAATTACAACATGAAGGTCATGATAAAAATATGACATAAACTGTCAGTTTACACGTGCAATATTACTAAACATAAAGTGTCCATGCTATAATAATTTACAAACGAAAGGTCATGTTATTATAATAAGATACCAACGGTAAAGTGTACTAGATATAATAATATTAAAAACATTAAAAGTGTCATATTATTAATATACAAACGTAACTGGTCCATAGTTACAAAAACATAAAAGTGTCACAGATATAATAATTGTATAAATGTAAAGTGGTCATGATATAATACATATTATAAAGGTAAGGTCATCGATTATAATATTACAAAGTAAAGTAGTGTCCATGATTTGAATAATATTGCACATGGTCAGTAGTCGAGAGGGACGATATAGATAAAATTAAATAAATATAAACTAAAGCTATGGTAGCGTAGTGGTAAGAATAGAAAACAGAAACAGCGAACTACAAATGATCAAGGTGGAGTGAGGTGTTGTAGATGTCATCCCTTCTTCCCCGCACTTCCTTGTGGATTCCGAGGGAACAGTAACAGTACGAGTCTCTGCCAGGGAGAGGGCAGAATCGAATCGATGTAAAACAGATGAATGTCCATCTGCACCAGTCCTTGCCCCGCTGGCTGGTGCATTCAACCACTCCTTTTCTGGTGGCTGTGATGTTCTGCAGGCCGCTCCATGATGTCCATGCCGTTGTCTGCTCCAGTCGCTTCTCCAGTTTCCTCCTGTAGCTGTCCATTCCACTTCCTGATCCTCTGCTGGACTTCTTCCAGGACTCTGTGCAGCGCTCCTCCTTGTCCCCCGAATCTGAAGACCCTCTTCTTCTCATTCAGCAGGGCCTTAATCGTGGAGGTCACACAGGGTGTGTTGTGGGAAAACACTGTACCAACTCTGGCTGGCACAGGGCTCAGTGTTCTCCACACAGAATTTGAGTATAGTCCATAATGCAGTGTGTCGTGCTGTCAGTGTCACTGCCATGGGGGCTCCAGACTGTCCCAGGTGCAAAAACGTTGACGCCATTCACTTCAATTCATCATAGCAGTTGAAACCTGTAAATCACAGAGGGTTTAAAGCAGGGAGGACATCAGAGGGAATTATTTCAAATGTGTTTTTTATGCTGGAAAAGTTTCAATACTTGCTCTAATCACATGCATTACAAAGGCTAATCTTTTACTGCTTGAGCAATCTGTGGTATGTTGTGTGTTGTGGTTGTGAGAACACGTGTGTATGTTCAGGAAGGATAGAGTGACAGGGTGTGGTAATAAGACACGCAGACAGGATGTAAGGCTGCAGGAAAAAGGAAATGGTCAGGTTCAAGGTAAAATGGGACGGAGGCACATCCACATGGTCCGGACTGATTAAAAGACATTCCCTGATTGTAGTAGCTGGCCACAGTTTCACATGAAAACAACACAGCAACCACATCTAATGTAATTGAACACCAAATGAGAGGTAATGAACAAGCTACAGACGGCTATCATCACAGCTGCTTCCATATAGGTCACCTGAATACATGATGTCGAAGTTTCAGCAGTTGGATGTGCTCAGTTAGACTCCATGTTGGTCGCCTGGCATCTTACAGCGATGACAAAGAGCGGCGTGTCATTTTTTACACTTGTTTTTAAGAGGTGTCATGTAATATGAGTATACTATTTTGTCTGTGTCATTTCTACTCCAGAGAAAGATAAGTTCAGTGAGAAGATGATTCTTCTACATGCTTGGCCCATAGTCACGACATTCACTCATCTCACACACGATCACACTAATTTCCTCTGTCTATCATCTGGAGCCGTTATCGTCCTATCAGCTGCTCACATCGACGCAGCTGCATGTAGCCAATCATCACACTGCTGTGACACCTCTCTGCCTTCAGCACGTTCCTCCGCTCACGCCTCTACCTACCCCCCTCCACCCAGTCTTTGCAGATTCATAAGCTTGCATCTTCCATCCCATTTCACCACCAGTGTCTGGACTTCATGTGGGGGGCGGGGGGGTTACGTTGCCCAGGGCCAACACCCCTCTGTCTCAAAATCCGAATCCTCACCACACTTTGTACAATAAACAATCATCTGTACTTAATTTACGTGTGCTTTTCTACCTATGACCGTCACATCATCTTCATAATCATCATGAATAAAGAAAATTGAATGAAAGAAAATGAAAGAAAAACAGCAAAGTTTACAAAGTCTGCATTAAGCTGCTTCTGAAAAAAGACACAACTGAGAGGATGAAAGGAAAACACAAAGGTTGAAGGATAAGAAATTAAATCTGAAACTAAATTAGCTTAATTAATTTAGTAGGGACAAGGTTAAAATGAGCATTAACAGAAGCAATTATGGAAAAAAACAAACTGATACTTTGACTGACAATCAGATAAACTAACCCCTTTATCGGGCAAGAAATGGCCTTTTAAAAATGTTTCTCAGTGAAGGAGCAGAAGTCACGGAGTTTTCCAGCCAATCAGCGATGTCAGGCTACGTACACAGCTAGCATTAGTTTATGGACTTAAATCGATCACGTGCTGGATATTTTGCAACAATGTCATATTTCCATAGACATAGTTCTGATTTTATTGGAAATAAATGTTCTCACATATTTTGGCGATTTTTTTTTTTCTTTTACCTAGGTTGATGAGTGACCATATACGGTAACTTTTTTACTTGAATTGCAGCCTAAAACTGAAAACTTTAAGAAAAAACACACAAAAAGGCAAAAACATGTCTTCGTATATCCCACCAATAACAATGCCATGACATGAAATGTAAAATTTCCAGAATAAAATATATCAATAGTGCCCTATAAGGTTATTAACTCTTCAAATATGGACTATGCAATGAAATCAAAGCTGTAGAGAGATCAGTATCCCTGATTACTGAGTCAGAATAGTCACACCACAGCTGACACGGGAAGTCACTCGAGGACACCGTCTGCCTTCTTTAAAATAGTAAAGCCATTTCTTGATTTCTTCAAAAAGCGATGGGTAAATATCCAAATATCTCACTGCGCCATACATTGTGACGGCTTCTTTATGTGTTGACATAATGTTTGTTGGTCCTAATCTAACTTTTATATTGCAAAGCTTATAAAAGAGAATAATAAAAAGGAGTGAGCACTTGAACGGGCCATGTTCGTCGGCAGTCACAGAGCTGTCAGTGGGTAACTAGATGTGCGCTCACTAATGTTTCTGTCTCTGACTGTGTTATTGTGTGAGCTGCCGTGATACCATGTAGGGAAGAATCTGTGCAAAACACTGCATACAGTCTGAATAGTTTGCAGCTAGCAGAGGAGAACAATGCACTTTTTACTTGATACTAACAGATTAGCTAGTCTAAACATAATCACAGAGAAAGAGCAAATGTTGTTTTGAGAATTTAATACTGCTGTCATGTCAAGCAGCAGCCTCTGTACTCTTATATACGAATGTATTTCACCCAACAGTCCTTCATCCAAATAACATAGACATATGTGCACAGTGGACGCGAAAAAAGTTCCTTTTAAGAGCAGAAGATATAGACTCTCTGCCTACAGGTGGATGTTGCAGCAGATGTCCCATGATGGTTTTATACAGTCAGATCCTGAGAATGACACACATAGTGGCGATCATTCCCTATCCTGCTACAACGTCCCAGTTCAATGAATGATGGCAAGGTACTCTTATGTAGCAGCAGTATTCTTTTTTTAACAAATCTTCATCCAACTCATAACCATGTGTTGTTGTGGACTGTAAACTGAACGCATGCTCAATCGCATGCCAAACTAATACCACCTCTACATACATCCATACTATGTTTTTTTTGTTTTTTACATGTCAACAATCTATATGAGCTAAACTAGATGCCTTCTGGCTAAATAGCGCACAAATTTAGCACATGGAGAACAATATCTCTGTAAGTTTAACCTCGTGATCCGGCTGTCTTCAGTGTGCAAATAGGTCGTCATGTTAGCTAGGCTGATGTTAAGCATGAAAGTACAGCCTACAGACACGCCAGATGGCATGTACTGTTGGAGTGATTTACAGTTTTTGTAAGGCATTGCTTTTTAAAACTGGCTCCTAGTAGTAGATGTATTGGAATGGGGAACAATGGCTCAAACCAACGCTATCTAATAGGCAGATTAAAGGAAAAATTACCAATGTGGTTGCAACTGGCGGGAATGAAGGTGCGGATGATCACTGGACTCCCCCAGAAATACATGAAGCTCATCTGAGAGTTGGGCGTTATATCTTTTTACCTCAGTCAGTCTAATGGTGTAGAATGTGTAGTCATGGCCATTGGGAGGAGTCTTGTAGCTTTGTCAATAGTGTACCAGTAAGAACAGACTGGTTTGGTTGTTCTAAGTAAGGATATCATGTCTATGATGCGTTTTTAGTTTTCATCATGTATAAAAAGGGAGAGAGAGGTCATTACTATCGTGGTTTGAAGCGGTCATGCCTTCCAGAGCTGATAACACTTCTATAATCTCATATGTTCTTTTGTCCTGCTTGCGTTCTACGTGAGTGTTACAGACAAAGCGGACATGGTGTAACTACTGTTGCTAAATTTGCGGTCTCTTCCTGTCTGACCTCATGTATAGATCAGGTGACACATAGAATGGAAGGAAGGAGGAGCGAGGTCAGTTGGAGGCTAAGTCAACTGGGGAGAGGGACGACTGGAGGGCATCATCAGAGGGGGAGAGGAGGGAGGAGAGAAGTCTCCTATTGATGGAAGGAGCTGAGAAAAGGAGGGCGGAAGAAAAAGAAAAGAAGGTAAGGGGGTTAAAAAGTGAGAGTTCTGAATAGGGATTTCTTGCAGACCTACAAAACCCACGACCACACACTACACCACACATAACGTGGACTTAAGGCGGTACACTGAAAGGCCTACGTTAGGACAAACTCTTTAACAACACACACCGAGCCACTATGTCGTTCACATATATATTCCCCTACTCTGCTTTCATCCAGTTATCTGGAATTCAGGGGTTTCATTCGCGCTTTATATTACTGTATATAATGATCCATGCACCACAGCGGATCGTCTAGAGGAGTGATTTCCAACAGAGGACAGAGGAAGACACAAAGAAGATGATTCCACTCCAGTACACTTGTGAAAATGTCCTCATCCGGCTTGTGTAGCTAATCCAACTTGGCAGTAATGGTAACTGGTGCAACCAGCCTCGTCGTGTTGGTAGCGAGCAGAGCTTACGGCATTTTCATTATTTTAGTTTTTGTTCCTTTGTCTTTGTTTTTGAGAAAGCCCCATGGTGTCGGTCCAATGCCAGTGCCCGATATTGTTTTGGCTTTATCTTTGGCATATCTTAGTATCCAGCGAAGATTGATGGCCAAGCCCCGATTTTGGGCATCAATTACCAATGCCAAAGAAACCAGATAACTATAAATTATGGTCAGAATTAAGCAATTCTGTAATACAAACTTAGCCGATGAAGATAACTTGTATGATTCAATAAAGGCAAAGTGGGACAAACTATGGACATTTTATTCCTGTCATGTTGCCGAACGTAAATGATGATTGAAAAAGGGCACAGATCGCAAAGTATAACACACACCAGACTCACTTGTACTAAACTGATTACGTAGATTTCATAAACTGCGGATTTGATAAAAGCTTTACATTCTCAGATAAAAGACCATAAAGATAATTGGAACAGATGATGGGTGTTCAGTTCAAGGACCCACGGACAATTGATGACTTGCATCTCAATATAATACCACTCCTGATTTTTATTCTCACTCCTCGGCTCGGTATGCAATACAAACTATCAAACAACTGTTTGCGCATATTTCAACTTAGTTCCTGGTCCAATTTTCCTAGTTGAGGCCAAAGGCACAACCAAATCCACTCCTTACCAACCTATTCCACTATGTTGCAGAGATGTGAAATATAACCAATCCATAGCCACTTGTGGCGAAGCCGTGTCATGTTTGATGTCACGCGTTGTCCTCATGGATGGCTTATTTTGGCAAACATGGATTTACTGTGAACAAAAATTCAACTCATAAAAACTGGCCATACTTGCTCCCTGTTCAGGCAATCAACCCTACACCATGACAGACCCGAAAAACTCCTCTTCCCAGGTGTTCCTTGTGTACGACGCCGTCAAAACACTACCGTGTTTTTTGTTAGTTCAAAGTGCAATGCCTGAACAAAGTTACATAGTTGAGGAACAACACATGATAGACAGAGAGCCACCATCAGGTGATTACCGGTTCTTTAGTGTTGACCTGTAGAAGTCACTCAGTATCCTGGTAGTCATGTTAAGCATGGTGAGAAACGACAGTTGTTGTCTTGCCGGTCTTTGTGTGGTGTCTGCATGGTGTAAGTCCGGCCGTCTGATCATCTCCCTGTAGATCTCTTGCATAGTCACCAAGAAGTCCGGGCTCTGAGTCTCTCTGTTGGCCATCTCTTGTCATCACACGACAGTCATGATCTATCTAGCAATCCTGATGCGGTGGTGGAGGTGCCCGTTAACCATATGAGAACAACAGAGGGTGTTGAGAGTCAGGGTGGAGGCTAAGGTTGCTTGCTCTATCCTACACATTAGCACAGTAAAGGTTCCCAGGATCACAGGTGGTACAGGCAAGTGATGAGTCCCCGATCTCGTATTGGCGCTGAGCTTGGAGGAGGATGCACATGCTAAGGAAGCTGCCACTACAGGTCATTCCCCCCCTGGACAGGTACTAGTAATTTGATACTTCTTTTAATGATTAAATGGGCTGGGAGGTGTTGGGAAATGACTAAAGTCTGAGTCACTGTTAATACTGGTTCATCAAATGCAAACAAACTTTAACGTAGGTTGCCAGGAACGTCTTTAATAAAGTACATAAACAATTTTATCTAATGATTCATACACAAAAACGCACACTCCGTTTGTTTAGATACAAACCACACAAACAGTCATTGCACACAATGTCTGGTCTGTTAAGTGACAGATGTAGATAGAACATCCACACAGACGGATCAGTCGACAAAATGAAATATTCTAATTTCTAAATTAAAAGAATAAAGAATCCAATCATCGGAATCTGAAGTGGTGTTATTAAAATATTGACTATCACAAAGGTGATATCAAATGAGTCGCATACCACTGATTAATACCATGTAATTGAGTGTAGGTAGTAAGATACTATGGAACTAGGCGCCTCTCCCTGCAATGATTTACGCCTCATATTTTCAAAAACTTTCATATCTGCAGAGCAAACATAAACAAGTCAGCTCAGCCAGAAATGTGTCTGAGTATAACCCATCTATTCCTCACTTGCAAAACAATCTATAAAATGAATGCTGCAGATTTCTGTAAAAACTTTAGAATCAAATTAACTTTAATGAATTTAAATAATACATTTAAATAAAAACAATAATAAAATATTCGCAATTTATGTCCTTGCCAATTCGTTCTATGCCTCACCATTGTTTGTAGCCTAACACTTCCCCTGGTATGCTCCTCCTGCACATTTCTCTCATTTACAATCCGTGTTAACTTTAGACTTCGGATTGTATCTTTATTAGTTGGAAGTAGTCCTTTGTTATATGCGTCCTGATGAAAGTAGGCTCTTGATTTCTAAATATGTTACTAACAAGACTCAAAAAAATTTCAATAAAATCATGTGGATATCTTTGAAGAAAATCCGATTTATTGTTGCTCTCTACAACTAGAAACATAACAACAGAACCAAAAGGTTTGACAGTACACGTGGATATGGATTGTATGTTTGTATTTTATGGTTTTATTTTCTTATTTTTTTCAAATTCTAAAGATCATTTTTTACCATTTCTATATGTATTTTTTCTTTTCTATTTGCAGTTGGTTTTCGTTGACTGTAACTCCATGTACTGAATGTCATTTAAGAATAAGAAGAAAAAAAGAAAACAAAACCACCTATATGTTGAGTGTGTCGAACAGCAGCTCTCATACTCCAGAGTACTTGTAAAAGTTGCCAACGCATCCTCCAGTCTAAATACCTTCGCTAGCGTCGGTCTGTGTAGAGGTTAGAAGATAGCATGCCAAAGCTGGTAAACAATCTGAGGGATTTGAAGGACTGCCCTCAGACAAGGCAAACAGAGCATCTTCCCACTCTACTATTCATCCAATCCAAACGCAGTGCTCATATTTCTATGTCATTCGTCAGGAGAAAGAGCATTATTTTAAAAAAGAAGGTGTGTTTATCTGGGAAAACCAATGCCCTACCCACACATTACACTACTGCTTTACAGCTGTCTGTATCCTTCATGGACAAGAAAAGATCAAATTATAGTGGTGTGTGATCTGAGATAAATTCGAGTGGTGCGGCAGGGGGGATGGCCGAGGCGCCTTTATGTGGAGTGCGAGTAGGGGAGTCTGCTACGTCTTTGCCCCCCCCCCCTCACGACTACACACACACCCCTACACACAGCCGGTGGGGGGGGGGGGTGCGGGGACATGCTACTCACCACACACACACACGGGGCATCTTCTCCATGGAAGATAGTACATACTGCTAACTGGGAAGAAAATTGAGGGGGCTATTAGCGGGTTGTTTAGGAGGTTGCTTTACGGTCAGAGTGGGTGTGTGTGGGTTGTCTGGGTTATGAGGTTGGGCTAGGGTACTGTGATTGATGTGAAAACTGAGGCATGCTCAGTGTGTTTTGTGTTTGTGCATCATGGTGGTACACTGACTAGGTGAATCTGCCAGATTTGGGAATGGCTAACGCTGCATCCTCATACCGCGACTCTGGGCTGGTGGCTGGTGCGGAGATACAGATGAGCTGCTTGTTGCTTATGCAACGGGTACGTCTACGATTGGTAGGGGCCGGGTGCATACACTCTATTAACGTAGCTTCCACTGAGCCTACAGGACGAGACAGTTGTTCTACAGTTCTAAGCACTTCATTAGTCATTTACTTTTTTGAAAATGAGGTTGCAAATCTTTGAGGATGATTCTTCGCAGATCGCTATGCATGAGCGATGAGCGATCCCCACGAAGAAACAGTAAGCTAAGATCAGTGAGGAGGACTTCATATTGCATTTATCTACCGCGTTTATACACCTATCATGCACGTGGATGACCAGTGGTGATATATAAGCTAGCCTTGACTATATAACAATGGCAAGGACCTAAAGGTATGTGAGAAAGTAAACTAACTGTCTTGAAGTAATCCTTATGCATGAGGTCTACAGCACTTGTGAATCACTGTCACTGTGATTGGTGACTCTGCCAGAGTATTGAGAGGGAAAATAACGCGGTGTGAGGAGATGTTAGCTGTAGAAGGGTTTCCTGTGAAAATAAAAAGCTGCAGCTCTCAGTGTAGCTTCTGCTTCTGAACGGCCTGGGGTGGGCGGAACACTCTGTGACAAAACGCACTTACGGATCATAATTGTCGGCTGTGTTCGTTAAATCAGCGTGTAACTGCAGTGGTGTTTAGTCATAGGACGGCCTTCTAACTGAGTCATAGAACATAAGACCATAGAGCAAAACCAAGACTCCCAGAAAAAACCAAGATCTTAGTGCATTGGTCACGTCAAGACCAAGTCTGTGTCTCAAAGTTGGATACTTCCATCCGTTACCACTTCTATGTAGTACTACTGTGCGCACTTGTACTTCCTGTTCATCAATAGTGTTGCTAATTTTTCAGCCAGGGTAGGTTGCTCAAATTGAGCCATTTACATTTACCACCATAACATTTTTAACCACTTCTTCCTTCTTTACCAAATTTGCATGGCATAGCTCCATCAACCATTTGACCACCAAAAAAGTAGAATATAAACACCCAAAAAGCTACATTTGTGACATTTGGTCATGAGCCAAAATATGGCGTACCACTGATGGGCCAGATAGTCGATCATTGTTTCTACGCTCAAACTTTTGACATGTACCCACTAAAGACCATCACAGTACGCGTATTTTGATATTACAGTGGACAGTTGTGCGATGCTACGTAGGACTAACTTAGCAAGTGTGGTATAGCTGCAAATGAGACCAAGGAGGCGAGACTCATCAGCAACACCAGAGCCAGACAGGTTTATACACAAAGTAGCTACTCTGTGTGCGCATTCTCTTTGCTAGATTGCCAACATTAGCTTGCAAGACACCTTACCACTAGCTTACCCCTCTCTTTAAAATGTGTCTTGTAACGTGTCCTTCGGCCTTCCGACAGTGCCCACCAGCTATGCCGCATATTCTGCTGAAGGTTTTTAGGCAGTTTTTAGATCATTTATTTGAGAAGAACAATTGGATTGATTTCCTGATCTCTTCTCAGACATGTGGACAGCTTCTTATTACCTTCTTGGCGTGCAGTGAGGTGGCGGGAGCGAGGACTACAGCGTAAGGGTACCACTAACAAAGTTTAAATAGAAATGAGACATAAATATTTGTTTCAAGATTTGTTTTGACGATTGGAAATTTTTCTTATTCAATAGCAGTAATGATTTTGCTAACACATAAATTCAGACAACACACAGGGAATTTGAGTCCTCTTTTAAGCGAGACAAGCGTGGGATTTGTGGCCTGAGACGGCTACGAGGTCAGCTACCATGTCTCTCTGTTGGTTTTACTAGTGAATTCTACACCCTTGATGAAACTTATAGTGTTGTGGTTTACCCTTCAGGTCCACAGCTGTCCGAGCTTCCTAAACTCCGGTTCAGGGTGGCAGGGGTCACTATTGAAGCCATCTCTGCCAAACTAACTGCAATACATGGGTTTATCATGGGTCACTGCATGCGCGCCCCAAGGGTGGGTCTTCGCTTGGATGGAACAACAGTTGACCACCCCCTCAAACTGGAGACCTCTGTGTCCCAAAGGGTGTTATGGTTATTAAACTGGTTATTTTTGGACCCGTATAGCAGACAATAAAGCGTATGATATTAGCCGAATGTTGAAGACGAAAAAAAAATAATTCTTCGTCCAAACTGGAGGATAACTATGTGCATCTCCTTTTGAGAAAAGCAGTTAAGTGGTAAACATACATTAATCCTGTGGTATCATCCAAAACATCGCCGAGTGTAAACACCTGTATTTAAACGATTTTCTCTCAGGAGAAAAGAAACCCGAGATGGGGAGCTCTTGATAGATCAACACACCGGAGTTTCTATGTTCTTCCTCCTCCCAATGGCCTCAGGGATCAGCCCAGCTCCCCTGGACTCTGATATGTGTGTATTGTGTTGTCGTGTGTGTGTGTGTGTGTGTAGTGTGTTGTGTTGTGGTCGTTTGTGGGGTAATCGTCACAGGGCATCAGGAGTGCTCCAAGGATGCCACTCAGGATTATGGAGTTGTCTCATGGGCAAGCTCCACAGAGAGGGCATTACCACACACAAACACCCACACACACACATGACACTCACGTCCGGCTTGTGACGGAGACAGGCAGGACTGGCAGGCCTACTATGTAAGGCTAAGCGATGAAACTGACGTGTAGTATGTGGTGTATCTGGTGCTGGATTGTATGATGAAGGGCCATTTTCTAGCTGCCAAAACTCCAGCTGCTGTTTGGTTGTCCACAAACAGTTTGCCATATGGGTTGGCTCATAGTTGTCACCCTGAAATATGCCATTGAGGTCAGTGATCGGAGTGTGGAGAATGCATGAGAATAGCGTGGATACCACACGTGTCTATAGACTGCATGTTTTACTATTGTACAGATTTCATGTGTGGGCGGTGATAGTTGTTGGTGCATTTTGGCTGGATGGATACTGGCATGTATGCACATTGTGAGTCGTGAAACCTCGAAACAAGCAGGGTCTGGTCTTTGGCTTTGTTTAGCAGCGAGTGACGTTGGACCTAAGCCGTAAAAACCTGAGCAGCGATATCTCAGCTGTTGGTGGATGATGCTGACAGAACAGACCAGGGACTGAGGATCCCTGATAAAGCGCTCTGCATCTACTAGCCTACCTTTTCCGATACATCAATCTTCACTGTCACCATGGTCCGCTGTGATGCTTTTGGTACCCCTAAGCGGTATTTTACTTTCGAGTGGCCCTTTCCCCCACTTCTTGCATGGAATACATGTCAGGTTAACTATGCTTCAATAGCTTCCTTCGATTACAATCGTCATCAGAAACCCTTGTAACATCAACGATCAAATCAGTAGTAGTGCGTATTTGACATAAAATCAGTCTTTATATGTGACATCGGTCTATCTTTTGCAAATGGCCCTCACACATCCTGCTACGAGCATAATCAAACTTCCAGAGCGACCATGTTCAGCGTTTGTGAATTTAGGTCCAAATCAAGCAACTGCGCCAGTCCAAACACATGAATTAGCTGGAGGTATTTTAAAAACACTTACCACCACGCTGTCCGGCCCTTTGTGAAGCTCAGCTCCACAACGACACAAGCTGGCCCTTTAACATCTCTCTTTGCTTTCTGACGGTGCTCCCTGTCACAATTGGTCCGTTCACGATAAAATCTTGTAGTACCCCAAATCTATGGGTGTATCTCTGGATGGGACAATCTCCAATGAAATATTCTTCAACAACATTAAACATGTTCATGTTCCCATAGGCCTTAATTCATCATAACTCGTATAATTTAAGTTATGTCATCTGGACTGTCCATTTTGATTACAGACCTTCATGTTCCCATGAGGAGTTGCGACTTTTTTCTGGAATTCCTGGCACAAAGAACCAAGTGCAATTCAAGGTATGTCTAGCCTGGGAATAGCCCAGTCACTGTATTGTTGAGTATTTTTATGCTAAATACATGAACCGGTTAGATCTTGTAGCTGCATCTAAGCTGAATATTTCATTATTTTCTTACCTACGCAATAATCATAAACCAACCCAAGAATGTGCTAAATCTTAACTACCCCAAACAAATGTCATTGTAGAAAAAAAGTCTTTCAGTGGTTAATACCTCATCTGGTCACACATCTGCTTGGGTCTTCCCTTTCTTGCATCGTGACCTTGTCTGTGAATGCTTTGCTGTCTGTCCATGCACGGCAGGACTCTGTATTATACATGTATGACGCGATTGTTGTTCCGTTTCCTCTTTCAAACGCACTGTTTTTTGACAACTCTATGCGGCGGCATGACGCCTTTTTGAAATACAGATATCCTTCTGTCAACACATCCCGCTCCCCAGAAGCTAGGGTCCCTACCACAGACACGGAAGCCAAATGTGGGCAGACAGGAAAGGAACTATATTAATAGAATAATATTATATTTTATAGATTTCCTCAAAAATAAAGTGTGCGATAAACTATTGTAAATCCGGTATGTGTACAGGCATACTAACCCCATTTATATAGAGAATTGTGATCTATTCTGAGGATCAAACTCTAAGTTGACTGGTAGTCCATCATGAAACACGATGTCCAGTATAACAGCCAGCCTGTAAGACTGAAAAAGATGGTCTCAGTTTAAGGCACAGTTTGCGTTTTCGCGTCTAGATTTTTAGAAGAAAACTTTGTATTTGTATTTCTCTTAATGATTAAATATGTCTGTCAATTTAAATATGTACATGAAGTTACCAGGTCTGAACCCTCCCCTTTTTTAGGCTTCTTCCTTCACACTGGCTTTATAAAACAAGACTCACTAACGGGTGACGGTTTGATAAACATAACCTACAGTGACTAAACACATTCATAACAAAAGGTTGATTAAGTTATTGTACGTGTCTCATCAAATTTAATGAGAAACTATGTTTAATATTTGACTCAGCTCGCCAGACGAATACTAGCAAAAGCACACCGTAATGTTATTTTCCTTCCCAACAAGCATGATTGTTGTAACATAAAATTAAATGCTACACTCCACGCCCAGGTCTCATTTTTAAAATCCTTGCTCTACATTCATTGGTTTTATTTTCACATTTCATCGTCGACGTGTGACAATTCCTTTAACAGTGAAACATGTGAGCAGTCGCTGTTTCCATTGCTACCTTCATGTCATCTAACCTCTGTGATCTTAAAACAGCCCAGTGCTTAATGTTAGTCTTCCATACACTCAAAAGCTGTTCTTTCAAAATATGATTGTGAACTTTTGTCACCTCCCTTGTCTTGGGATAACAAAAAAAGCAGCGCTCAAAATTATACGCCAAGCATGATTTAACACGACCATGTATAAGCCCTACACTTTACCCTTTATTTCATGCAACAAGGATTATAATTTAAAGCCAAACTCAAATTGCAGAAAATTTGACTCCTAACTAAAAACTTAAACGCCCCTGGAAATTCTTCTCTCACCCCACATGCACGACTAGAGGGTATGTTTGTTGTTCTTTTTTCTTTTTTTTTTTTTCTTTTTTTCTACAGTTCTGATTGTGGTTAGGTGAGGTATCATAATAATACAAGATCAAATCAGAAATCTCTCCAGGTAACAGAACGAAATAAAACGTGAATATATTTCCATTATTGTGTTTATACAAAACATATCAATAAGATCAGTTCTGCAATGATGCCGTCTGTCATCTCTCCAGTGCTCGCAACTAAAGCCACTAGACAGCGCTGTGCCCGAAGTTACCTTATGTCAACCTCCATGAACGGCCGTGTATAAAATGTCCAACTGCTTCACAGCTCAGAAATTGAACATTGTCTACAGCTGGTTCAGACAATGTTTTGGGACTCTATAGTTAATTTCTCCATCCCTAACAAACTTTGAGATCTTGGAGGTACTTAAATGATATTATAGTCTAAGTTATGATAGACTAACAGCGATAACTCGCTGTTTGCCAGGTACGAGGCCTAGGGTTAGAGTACAGGAGTGCTGTTTTATTAGAGAACCTCAGGGTCATTTCAGCCCACCCTCCGGTCACCGAATGCTTCCACGTCTTCCAGAATTTCGATTCGCGGGAGGCTGTTTGGGTAAGGAGCCGCTTAACCATTCACACATTTTCTCTTGTTTTCCTGTCCATCTTTATATGTCATGCCGGCAGTGCGTGGCTCTTCTCAATGGTTCATGAACCTGCTCCTTCTGGTCACCTAGCGACTATCTGTTTTTGTTATGTTGTCGCTCACAACGCAGGTCCAGGAGCCTTGTAACAGAACACTTTTAGCACCAGTCTGTAAAGTGAAGCCGGCTCCCATGATGATTTCGGAACATTCAGCACCGATGCCGGGTTCCTACAAAAGGTGCCAACGTAACGCGTTGAAGAAGCTAATAGCTTCCTTTCCAGTCTTCTGGATTTCCTCTTCTGAAGCGATTCTTTTTCCAAAATCCACCCCACTTACTTG
Organism: Larimichthys crocea; assembly: GCF_000972845.2. Classification (NCBI taxonomy): domain Eukaryota; kingdom Metazoa; phylum Chordata; class Actinopteri; family Sciaenidae; genus Larimichthys; species Larimichthys crocea. The sequence continues at coordinate 594,669 of NC_040028.1, forward strand.
GCTTATAACTAGCTCGTGCTGCTTGTTCCCTATCTATGACGAATGTGTTTCCTGCCGACCTTCCTGATTAAAGAACATGACATAAAACTGCCATTATATTGGAACAAATTTCATATATTCATTTTTATAAAGAAAACAACGCAGGCCACATGTGAGTGGAAAAAAAGGCCACCCATGTTGATCTAGCCAACAGGACATCTCGATATGCAAAACTAATTTTCCTGCTTCAGAGTAACAGAGCTCCAGTTTTCACTTTGGCTTTGGGCAAAGGGCACAGTAACAGCACTGCCAGAAGCACAGCAGCCAATATGGTGTAACTGATTAAGGCGGATAGGAGATTCTCGTTGCAGTCAAGCCGAGGAAGAATCCTCTCAACTATTCACCAGACGGATGATTATGAAAGAAACAATAGCCATTTTCCAAATTCATCTATGTAAAAATGTTTGCGCCTTGTATTTATGACAGCCATGTAGGTGGCTGGCTAAACCTTCAAAGAACAGGACCCATTGATATATTTTGTACAGCCACACACAGTCTGACATTTCTTCATGATATTATGAATCAAGATTAAATATATATGATGACCACTGTGCTTTACAATAACGAAAAAGGCAAAACTGTTTTCCTTCTTTAGGTTCTACACGTGACCGATCAAACTAATTTCTTAGAAAAGCTCCGGGCTCCCCAAGGAAACTGCTCTGAAGATTTACTGTGGAGACGTGACTCAGTATTTAAGTCTTTCCTTATTCCTATCGCCCCCGAAATGTGAAGATACAATAGATTAGTGATATGTGAAGGCAAGTAAAGAAATATCCCTCTATTTCCATCAATGAATCTTTTCATTCCAGAAAGAAGCCCTTCCCGATATCAAGATCACGTGGACTTGCCTGATATAAACATTGAGGAATTGCTTAAAACAACAACTGAGGAAACATTCCTGTGCCATGATTAAACTCAGGACAGATAACTAATTTAGTTTTCATTATTGTATTGAAGAGATACCAGCTCTCTAATAAACATCCACTTAAATGTCCATGTTCGTTTCATACCAGTGTGAAACTGACTGACCAAAAATTTGAAATTATAGGATTGGCTCTTTGTCGCATTTGTGTCCAAAGTCTACTGCAGCCCTCACATGGGACAACAGGAACACCTCATTGTTTTTGGTCCAGTCCCATCTCTGCCTCGTATTGAAAACGATTGTGAGTTGTAGCCCGTTATCCTGCTGTTACACATACAACTCTACAATTTGGGTAAGTGCTTTTTGTTCATGTTTCATTGATTTTTATTTTCAATTCACCCAGCTTTCTTATACGGTCTTTGATCTTTAGCATAGAACAGTAGAATTTTTAGGCTTAGCCCACATGGCCTTTTTACACATTAATATTCTTTTTCAGTGTGCACAAAATCTTTATCTATGTATAAATTTACTTCATTATGTTACATATCTTCTGAAATGTCTTTTTTGATGCACACACTATTCTCTTGTTTTTATGTTATTGTTTCCTTACATTCAATCAATGTATTTAAAGTATATCATTTACAAACTACTAAAGTGCCCCCGGTTGTATGACTCTTCCAATCCTCTTGTACATTCCTAAACAACGTCCCTCTCGCTACGCATCTATCCCTTCTCATTCTAGTGAATCTCCTATTTAATGCTGGGCCGTTCGTGGACTCGCCTAATGCTTCTCCTACACATCCTCGTTCCTCAGTAGCCCCCGGAGCCATTATACGAAAGAGATGTTTTATCTTTCTTCCCCCATGTTTAGTGCCTCGATCATTTTTCCTTCTCCTTGTCCGATTGTTTCCTTGCTTCTCCTCCACTCCCCTACTCCACCCGCACCTCTCCCCTCTTTTCTTCCCTCATTTCCCCTTTATTTTGCTTACCTTATACGCATGCCCCCTGTTCTCACCATCCCCCCCCCCCCGTTACCCCCCCCCCTATCCCCCTTCCTCCCCCCTTTTGTTACATCTTCCCCCTATTCCTTGTGCCTCTCCTTTCCCCTTTCTTTCTTTCCACCCAGCATGAAGTTTTGCCCCCCTTCACCTTTTTCCTCCTTTCCCTTCTCCTCTCTCTCCCCTCCCCTCTTTCTTACCTTCCCTTTTTTTTGCACCCCAGCCCCCCTCCTTTTCCCTTCCCCTCCTTTCCTTCGACCCTTTTACTCCCTTCTCCCCCCCCCCCCCTCCCTGTTTCCCCTCCTCTGTTTTCTCTTTCCACTTTGTTCGTGTTTCAGCACCACCCCACTCTTTTCCTGGTTCTATTTCCCCTTTTCCCCCTCCACACCCCCCTCCCGAGCCCTCTTCTATTATTTTCTCCACCTCCTATTTCTTTCCCTCCTTCTCTTCCTCCTTTCACTCTTTTTCGCCCTCCCTTTTTTTTTTTTCTCTCTCTTTCCCACTTCCCTGCCCCTCTTCTCCTCCCCCACCTGTCTCTTTTTTTCTTCTCCCTTCCCCAGCCCTCCCCCTTCCCTCTCCTCACCTTCTTCTCCCCCCCCCTCCTCCCTCCCCCTCCCTCCCCCCCCGCACTGACTTCTTTCCCCTTCTTCTTTTTCTTTTTTTCCCCTTTCTCTCCTTATACTTTATTTATTCCACAACAGGGAAATTCTTTAGTTTCAGCAGCAAGGGTGTAATATAGACTACAGAAGTACAATAGAAGATCAAAACAAAAATAGAAAATGCAAAACAACAACAGACCAAAGTATCCTTCAGCCCATACAGTAAATACAAAAACCAATAAAAAACAGAGTGTACAGATGTGCAAAAGAGTACTAAATATTACAAACGTAAAGTGTCATAATATAATAATATTACAAACATAAAGTGTCATTATATAATATTACAAACGTAACGTGTCATATTACAAACATAAAGTGTCATGATATAATAATATTATAAATGTAAAGTGTCATGATATAATAATATTATAAATGTAAAGTGTCATGATATAATAATATTACAAATGTAAAGTGTCATGATTTGAATAATATTGCACATGGTCAGTAGTCGGATGGAGATATAGATAAAAATTAAATAAATATAAAATAAAGCTATGGTGAGTAGTGGTGGAAATAGAAAAACAGAAACAGAGACTACAACATGATCAGGTGGTGCAGGTGTTGTAGAGTCATCCTTCTCTCCCCCACTTCCTCTGTGGAGTCCAGAGGACAGTCCAGGACAGAGTCTTTTGCAGGGAGAGGAGGCAGAATCGAATCTATTGAAAAACAGATTGAGTCCATCTGCCCAGTCCTTGTCCCCGCTGGCTTGGTTTCTTCCCACTCCTTTTCTGTGGCCTGTGATGTTCTGCAGGCCTCTCCAGATGTCCCTGCCGTTGTTCTGCTCCAGTCGCTTCTCCAGTTTCCTCCTGTAGCTGTCCTTCCACTTCCTGATCCTCTGCTGGACTTCCTTCAGGACTCTGTGCAGCTCCTCCTTGTCCCCCGATCTGAAGACCCTCTTCTTCTCATTCAGCAGGGCCTTAATCTTGGAGGTCACACAGGGTTTGTTGTTGGGAAAACACTGTACCAACTTGGAGGGCACAGTGTTCTCCACACAGAAGTTGATATAGTCCATAATGCAGTGTGTCGTGCTGTCAGTGTCACTGCCATGGGGGCTCCAGACTGCTTCCCAGTGCAAAAACGTTGATGCCATTCACTTCAATTCATCATAGCAGTTGAAACTCTGTAAATCACAGAGGGTTAAAGCAGGGAGGACATCAGAGGGAAATTATTTCAAATGTGTTATTTTATGCTGGAAAAGTTCATCAATCTTGCTCTAATCACATGTATACAAAGGCTTAATCTTTACTGCTTGACAATCTGTGGTATGTTGTGTGTTGTGTTGTGAGAACAGTGTGTATGTTCAGGAAGGATGAGTGACAGGGTGTGGTAATAAAGACAAGCAGACAGGATGTAGGCTGCAGGAAAAGGAAATGGTCATGGTTCAAGGTAACTGAGGACGGAGGCACATCCACATGGTCCGGACTGATAAAAGAATTCCCTGATTGTGAGTAGCTGGCCACAGTTTCACATGAAATAACAACAGCAACCACATCTAATGTTAATTGAACACCAAATGAGAGGTAACAAGCACAGACGCATCATCACAGCTGCTTTCCATAAGGTCACCTGATAATGATGTGAAGTTTCAGAAGTTGGATGTGCTCAGTTGGACTCCATGTTGGTCGCCTGGCAATCTTACAGCGATGACAAGAGCGGCGTGTCATTTTTACACTTTGTTTTTAAGAGGTGTCATGTTAATTAGTGAGTACTATTTCTGTCTGTGTCTATTTCTACTCAGAGAAAGTTCAGTGAGAAAGATGATTCTTCTACATGCTTGGCCCATAGTCACGACATTCACTCATCTCACACACGATCTCACTAATTTCCTTTCTGTCATTATCTGGAGCCGTTATCGTCCTATCAGCTGCTCACATCGACGCAGCTGCATTGTTAGCCAATCATCACGCTGCTGTGATCACCTCTCTGCCTTCAGCACGTTCATGCTGCTCACGCCTCTACCTACCCACCCTCCACCCAGTCTTTGCAGATTCATAAGCTTCATCATTCCATCCATTTCACCACCAGTGTCTGGACTTCATGTGGGGGGCGGGGGGGGGTTACGTTGCCCAGGGCCAACACCCCTCTGTCTCAAAATTCCGAATCCTCACCAACATCTGTTACAATAAACAATCATCTTTACTTAATTTACGTGTCTTTTCTACCTATGACCGTCACATCATCTTCATAATCATCATGAAATAAAGAAAAATTGAATGAAAGAAAATGAAAGAAAACAGCAAAGTTTACAAAGTGCTTTAAAGCTGCTTCTGAAAAAAGACAAACTGAGAGGATGAAAGGAAAACAAAAGGTTGAAGGAAATAATTAAATCTGTAAACTAAATTAGCTTAATTAATTTAAGTAGGACAAGGTTTAAAATGAGCATTAACAGAAGCAATTATGGAAAAAACAAACTGATTACTTTGACTGAATCATAAACTTAACCCTTTATCGGGCAAGAAATGGACTTTTAAAAATGTTTCTCAGTGAAGGAGCAGAGTCACGTGAGTTTTTCCAGCCAATCAGCGAATGTCAGGCTACGTCACAGCTAGCATTGTTATGGACTTTAATCGATCACGTGCTGGATATTTTGAAACAAGTGTCATAAGTTCCATAAGACATATGTCTGATTGTTTATTTGGAAATAAATGTTCCACATATTTTTGGGATTTTTTTTCTTTTACCCTAGGTTGATGAGTGACCATATACGGTAACTTTTTTACTTTGAATTGCAGCCTAAAACTGAAACTTTATATCCACCAATAACACTCCATGACTGAAATGTAAAATTTCCAATATATCAATAAGTGCCCTATAAAGGGTTAAACTCTTCAAATATGGACATAGCAATGAAATCAAAGCTGTAGAGAGTATCAGTATCCTGATTACTGAGTCAGAATTAGTCACACACAGTCTGACACTGGGCAAGTCACCTCAGAGGACACTCGCTGCCTTCTTTAAAATATTAAAGCCATTTCTTGATTTCTTCAAAAAGCGATGGGTAAATATCCAATATATCTCACTGCAGCCATACATTGTTGACTGGCTTCTTTATTGTGTTGACATATTTTGTTGTTTGTCTTAATCTTAACTTTTATATTGCAAAGCTTATAAATAGAAATAATAAAAGGATTGAGCCACTTGAAGGGCCATGTTCGTCTGCAGTCACAGAGCTGTCAGTGTGGTAACTAGATGTGCTCACTAATGTTTCTGTCTCTGACTTTGTGTTATTGTGTGAGCTGCCGTGATACCATGTAGGGAAGAATCTGTGCAAAACACTGCATACAGTCTGAATAGTTTGCAGCTAGCAGAGGAGAAATCAACGCACTTTATTATTTTGTACTAAAGCATTAGCTAGTTAAACATAATCACTAGGAAAAGCAAATGTTTGTTTTGAGATTTAATATGCTGCAGTCAAGCAGCAGCCTCTGTACTCTTTATAATATTATTCACCCAACATGTCCCACCATAATCAAGCACGTATGGCAACAGTGGAGGAAAAAGTTCCTTTTAAGAGGCAGAGACTAGAGACTTCTGCCTACAGGTGATGTTGCAGAGATGTCCATGTTTTATACAGTCCAGAATCCTGAGAAATGACAACCATAGTGGATCATTCCACTCCGCCAACGCTCAGTGTCAATGAATGTAGCAGGCTCTTTATGTAGCAATGTATCTTTATTTAACAATCTTATCCACCATAACCAAGTGTTGTTGTGGACTGTAACTGAACCATAGCTAATAAGCCACAACTACATTATCTACATACATCATACATGTTTTTTTTTTTACATTCAACATAACTTATTAGCTAAACTGTGCCTTTCTGTGCTAAATAGCAAATGTTAGCACATGGAGAACAATATCTCTGTACTGTTAACCTCGTGTCCGGCTGTCTTCAGTGTGAATGTCGTCATGTTAGCAGGCTGATGTTAGCTGAAAGTACAGCCTCAGACACCTGCCAGCATGGCTGTACTGTTAGGATGGATTTACAGTTTTGTGTAAGGCATGCTTTTAAAACTGGCTCATAGTAAGTAAGTGGTATGGAATGGGGACAATGGCTCAAACCCAAAGCCTCTAATAGGCTAGATTAAAGAAATTCACATGTGGTTGAACTGGCTGGAATCAGGTGCTGATGAATCACTGGACTCCCCCAGAATACATGAGCTCATCATGAGTTGGGCGTTAATCTTTTTTAACCTCATCAGCATGGTTGAGAATGTTAGCATGGCCAATGGGAGGAAGCTTGGTAGCTTTGTCATAGTGACCAGTAAGAATCAGACTGGTTTGGTGTTCTAAGTAAGTATATCATGGTCTGATGATGGATTTTTAGTTTTCATCATGTATAAAAGGTGAGAGGAAGGTCATTTAATATGTTTTCTGCAGCGTATGCCTTCACAGAGCTGTAACACTTCTATTAACTTCATTGTTTCTTTTGTCTGCTGAGTTTCACGGTGAGATGTTAAGAAAAAGCGACATGGTTAACATTCCTGTTGCTAAATTGCTGTCTCTTTCCTGTCTGCCTCATGAAACAGTGACCATAGAATGGGAAGGAAGGAGGGACGGAGTCAGTAGGAGGGCAAAGCAACTGGGGAGAGGGACGACTGGAGGGCATCACAGAGGGGGGAGAGGGGGGAGAAAGCTCTATTGATGGAAGGAGGAAGGAAAAGAGGGCTGGAGAAAAAGAGAAAAGAAGGTAGGGGGTTAAAAGTGGAGTCTGAATAGGGGATTATCTGCAGACCTACAAACACACACACACACACACACACATAGACTGGATTAAGGCGGTACACCTGAAAGGGCCTAAGTTAGACAAACTCTTAACAACACACACCGGCCACAGTCTTCACATATATATTCTCATGCTTTCTCCAGTTATCTGGAATTTCAGGGGTTCATTCGCTTTATATTACATGTCATAAATTCAATCCTGTCACGATCGTCTGAGTGAGAGGATTTTCCAAAAATGGACAAGAAAGACAAAGAAGGAGGATTCTCCTCAGTTCACTGTGAAAATTCCTCATCAGCTTGTGAATAATATCACTTGGCAGTCATGGAAATGGTGGCAAACAGCCCCGTGTTTGGTGACGAGCATGACTGGATTTTCATTATTTGTTTTTTGTTCCTTGTTCTTTTGTTTGAGAAATGCCCCATGGGTGGCATCGCAGTGCCAATTGGATTTTTTGGCTTCTTCTTTTGGCATAGCTAAGTATCCAGAGATTGATGGCCAAAGCCCAGATATTGGGCAATCATTCCAATGCCAAAGATACCAGATAATAAAATTATTGGTCAGAATGTAAGCAACTGTAATACAAATAGCATGAAGCATAATTTATTGATAATAAGGAGTGGACAACTATGGACATTTTATTCCTGTCATGTTGCTGGAACTGTAAATGATGAAAGTGCACAGATCTCAAATGTCAACACACACCAGACTCACTGTTACTAAAATGATTACGTAGATTTCAAAACTGCTGGTATTGATAAAAGCTACATTCTCAGATAAAGACCATAAGATAAGAAAGATGATGGGTGTCAGTTCAGGACACACCTGACATTAGAATGCATCTCAAATAACCACTCATGATTTTATCTCACTTCCTCGCTCTGTATGCAAACAAACACAACACTGTTGAGCATATTTCAATTCCTGTCAATTTCCAGTGAGACAAGGCCACAACCAACAACCTTACCAACTATCAACTATGTGCAAGATGTGAAATAACCAATCCAAGGCACTTGTGGGATAGCCGTGCTGTTTGATGTCACGAGTGTCACATGGATGGATTATCTTGGCAAACATGGATTTTTACTGTGAACAAAATTTCAACTCATAAAAAATGGCAAATACTTTGCTCCCTGTCAGCATCACCCTACACCACTGACAGCCCGAAAACCTCCTCTTCCCGGTGTTCTTGTGTACGACGCCTGTCAAACACTACCAGTGTTTTTTGCTTAGTTCAAAGTGCAGCCTGAACAAAGTTACATAGTGTGAGGACAGACACATGAATGACAGAGACACCATTCAGTTGATTACAGTACTTTTAGTGTTGACCTGTAGAAGTCACTCAGTATCCTGGAGTCCATGTTAAGCTGTTGAGAAAGAACAGTTGTTGTCTTGCTGTCTTTGTGCTGGTGTCTGCATGGTAAGTCCAGGTCTTCTTGTCACTTCCTGTAGTCCTTGTCATAGCACCAAGAAGTCAGGGCTCTGAGCTCTCTCTGTTGGCCATCTCGTTGTCATCAACGACAGTCATGTCATCAGCAATCTTGATGACGGTGGTGGAGGTGCAGGTGAACAGAGAGTACAACAGAGGTGTTGAGAGTCAGGGTGGAGGCTAAGGTGCTGCCTATCCACACATCTGCACATTAAAGTTCAGGATTCAGTGGTACAGGGCAGTGATGAGTCCCAGATCTCTGATATTGGCGATGAGCTTGGAGGATGCAATGATACTGAATGCTGAACTACAGGTCTCCACCTGGACAGGTGGTGTGGAGGGTTGGGATGAATAAGTATGATGTCACTGTTTAATTACTGGTCTCATCAAATGCAAACAAACTTTAACTTGGTTGCAGAAAGTCTTTTAATAAAGTAAATAACAATTTCTAATGATCAACACAAACGCAACAGTTTTGTTTAAACAAACCACACAAACAGTTCATTGCACACAATGTTTGTCTGTTAAGTGACAGATGATGACACACACACAGACTGCATCAGTCGACAAAATGAAAATATTCTATTTCTAATTAAAAGAAAAGAATCAAATGTCACTGAATCTGAAGTTGTTTAACAAATTGACTATCACAAAGGTTGATATCAAATATGTCGCAACACTGATTTAATCATTTAATGATGAGCTTAGTAGATAATATTGTGACAGGCGCTCACTCATGATTTACTGCCTCATATTTCCAACTTCATATTCTGCAGAGCAACAACAAGTCAGCTCAGCAGAAATGTGTCTGAGTATAACCCTCTTTCCTCACTGCAAAACAATATTAAAATGAATGCTTCAGATTCTGTTTAAAAACATCTTAAGAATCAAATTTAACTTTAATGAATTTAAATAATATATTTAAAAACAAATAAATAAATATTACATTTATGCCTGCAATTAGTTCATGCACATTGTTTGAGCCAACACTTCCCCTGTATGCTCCTCCTGCACATTTCTCATTAATTCACTCAGTTAACTTTTAGACTCGGATTGTCTTATTAGTCTGGAAGAGCCTTTGTTTTGGTCCCTGTGAAAGTATGCTCTTGATTTCTTAAATGTCTAACAAGACTCAAAAAATAATTCAATAAATAATGTGTATCTTGAAAACAGATTTTTTTCTACTTCTACCAAATAGAAACAAACAACAGCAACCAAAAGGTTTGCAGACACGATTGATTGATGATTTGTATTTATGGTGTTTATTTTCTTATTTTTTTCAATTCTAAAGATCATTTTTACATTTCTATATGTATTTTTTCTTTTCTTATTTGCAGTCTGGTTTTCTGATACTCCATGTACTGAATGTCATTAGAATAAGAAGAAAAAACACTATATGTTGAGTGCTGTTCAACAGCAGCTCTATCCTCACAGTTACTGTAAGTATTTGCCAAAGCATCCTCCAGTCTAACCTTCGCTCAGCGTCGGCTGTGTAGAGGTTAGAAGATGCAAAGCTGGTAAACAATCTGATGGGATTGAAGAATGCGCCTCAGAAGGCAAACAGAGCACTCTATCATTCATCACAAACATGTGCTCTATTCATTTCATTCTCAGAGAAATGAGCATTTATTAAAAAAAAAGTTGGTTTATCTGGAAACCAGCTCCTACCCACACAACACTACTGCTTTACAGCTCTACTTCATGGACAAAAAGATCAGTGTGTGATCTGAGAGAAATTTCGAGGCAGGGGGATGGCAGCGTCCATCTGTGGAGTCAGAGGGGAGTCTCTAATCTTTGCCCCCCCCCCCACACACACACACACCCAGACACACACACACACACTCACACACACACACACCAGCAGAGATGGACAGAAGACATACTGTAAACTGGGAAGAAAAGAGGGGGCTATTATAGAGTTTTTAGGAGTGCTTAAGGATCAGAGTGGGTGTGTTTCTGGTCTGATTGTTGGCTATGTAACTGTATCTGATTTGAACTGATCATGCTCAGTTTGTTTTTGTTTTGCATCATTTACACTGAAGTGATTCTGCAGATTTGAATGGCGTAACCTCATCCTCATACCTCACTCTGTTCTGTGCTGTGCAATACATATAGCTGCTGTTGATATGCACTGTATCTTCTTACATTGAGGGTGCATACACTCATTATACTGTAGCTTCTCACTGCAGCCTACAGGACTAGACAGTTGTCTACAGTTCTAGCACTCATTATCATTTACATTTTTTTGAAAATGAGGGTGCAAATATTTTGAGATGATGCTCGCAGATCGCTATGCATGAGCGATCCCCACGAAGAAACAGTAAGCTTAAGACAGTGAGCATAATTTATATTTCATTTTATCTACAGCGTTTGTATACACCTATAAATGTGTGAGACAGTGTGATCATAAAGCAGCCTTGAAATAACAATGGCAAGCTAAAGTACTGTGATACAAGTAAATTAACTTGTTTTGAAGTAAGTTCCATATGCATGATGCTACAGCACTGTGAACACTGTCACTGTGATGTTTACTCTGCAGACTTAATGAAGGAAAACGCGGTGAGGAGATGTAGCTGTAGAATTTCCTGTGAAAATAAAAAGCTGCAGCTCTCAGTGAAGCTTCTGCTGAACGGCTGAACACTGTGACAAAACGCACTTACAGGATAATGTCTGCTGGTTCTTTACACAGCGTAATGCAGTGTTGTAGTCAAGACTTCCTTAACTGAGTCATAACCAAGACCAGAGTGCACCAAGACCAAGACAAAACCAAGACTTTAAGGGCTTGGTACAAGTCAAGACCAATTCTGTGTCTCAAATCGGATACTTCCATCAGTACACTTCTATGTAGTACACTGTGCGCACCTTGTACTTCCTGTCACAGTGTGCTAATTTCAGCAGGGTAGTGTTGTCTCAATTTGAGACATTTTACATTTTACCACCAACATTTTACCACTTCTTCTTCTTTACCAATTTGCAGAGCAATAGCACCAACATTTGACCACCAAAATGTAAATATAAAACACACAAACAGCTTACATTTGTGTACATTTGGTATGAGCCAAAATGGCGACCACTGAGGGCCAGATATGTCCAGTGTTCTACGCTCAACTTTTTGACTGTACCCATCAAGGTACACACAGTACGCTGTATTTTGATATAAGTGACAGTGTGCATGCACGTATGGACTCAAATTAGCAAGTGTGGAAGTATGCAAATTGAGACCAAGGAAGGGCGAGACCAAGTCAACACCAGAGCCAGACAGTTTATACACAAGTAGCTAATATGTGTTGCTGATATTCTCTTTGCAGATTGCCAACATTAGCTTTGCAAGCATCACTTACACTTAGCTTACCTCTCTTTAAAATGTTGTCTTGTAAAGTGTCAGTCGCCTTCGACAGTGATACAGACTGCTATATGTTGATGTTTTTTGCAGTTTAGATCATTTTATAGAAGAAAATTTGGCTGATTCAGATCTCTTCTCAGACAGTGACAGCTTCTTCATTCACCTTCTTGGAGTGCATGTGAGGGGGAGCGAGGACTACAGCGGGTAACACTAACAAAGTTTCAAATCAGAAATGAGACAAATTATTTGTTTCAAGATTGTTTTTGAAGATGGAATTTTTATATTCAATCGCAGTAATGATGCTAACAAATAAATCAGACAACACACAGGGAATTTGAGTCCTCTTTAAGGCTGAGACAAGAGTGGGATTTGTGGCTGAGACGGCTACGAGTCAGCACCAATGTCCTCTGTGGTTTTACAGTAATTCTACAACCCTTTGATGAACTTATAGTTGTGTGTGTTTACCCTTCGGTACCACAGCAGTGTCAGAGCTTCATTAAACTCCGGTCAGGTGCAGGGTCACTATTGAGCCATTCAAACTAACGGCAAACATGGGTTTATCATGGGTCACTGCACTGCAGACCAAGGGGGTATTAGCTGGATGGAACAACCAGTGACCACCCTCAAACTGGAGACCTCTGTGTCCCAAAGGGTGTTGGTTAAACTGGTTATTTTTGAGACCGTATGCGCAAAAAGAGATGAAATTATGAAGAAGTGAAGACGAAAAAAAAATAATTTTCCTTCAAACTGGAAACTATCGTGCATCTCCTTTGAGAAAAGCAGTTTAAAGGGTAAGACATTACATTAATCCTGTGGTATCATCCAAACATCGGAGTGTAAACACTCCTGTATTTAAACTGTTTTCTCTCAGGAGAAACCGAGATGGGGAGCTTGAAGCACAACACAAAGGAGTTTCTTATTTCTTCCTCTCCCATGGCCTCAGGCAGCCCAGCTCCCCTGGACTCTGTATTGTGTGTATGTGTGGTGTGTGTGTGTGTGTGTGTGTGTGTGTGTGTGTGTCTGTTTGTTGGGAATCTCACAGGGCATCAGAGGGCTCCAAGATGCTCCACTCAGTGATTAGCTGTGCTCAGCAAGCTCCACAGAGAGCTGCATACACACACACACACACACACACACACAGACACTCCGTCAGGCTGTGACGGAGACAGGCAGACTGGCAGGCCTACTTGTCACTGGCTAAGCTGATGAACTGACGTGTGTATGTGTGTATCTGTATCTGTGTGTATGATGAAGGGCATTTTTAGCTGCAACCAGCTTGCTCTGTTGGTTGGTCCACAAACGTTTGCCCAATGTTTGGCTCAGTTCAGTTTTCACCCTGAAATATGCCCTTGAGGTCAAGTGTTTCTGAGTGTGTGAGAATGCATGAAAGCGTGGATCCACACGTTTGTCTATAGACTGCATGTTTTTATCTCTGTGTACATATTTCATGTGTGTGTGTGTGTGTGTGTGCATTTGGCTGCATGGATAATGGCATGTATGCACACTTGTGAGTGTGAACATGAACAGCAGGGCTCTGGTCTTGCTTGTTTACAGAGTGACGTTGACTAAGCCGAAAACCTGAGCAGGATCTCAGCGTGGTGACTGATGCTGACAGACAGACAGACTGAGGACATGATGAAAGCCTCTGCATCACAGTCCTACATTTCCAACATCAATCTTCACTGTCACAGGGCCGCTGTGAGGCTTTTTGGTACCCCTAAGCAGGATTTTACTTGCGAGTGGCCCTCCCCCACTCTCCATGAATACATGTCGGTAACATGCTTTCAAAGCTTCCCTTGTTACAATCGTCATCAGAAACCCTTGTAACATCAAAGGAAGTCAGTAGTAGTGCCTGTATTTGACATAAAATCAGTCTTTATGTTGACATCGTCTTACTCTCTTTGCAAGGCCCTCACAAATCCCTGCAAGAGCATATCAAACTTACAGAGACATGTTCAGCTGTTCTGTGAATTAGGCCAAATCAGCAACTGAGCACAGCTCCAACACATGAAGCTGGAGGTATTTAAAACACTACCACCACGCTGTCAGACCTGTGCAGGCTCAGCTCCACAACGACACAAGCTGCCTTTAAACTCTCTTTTGCTTTTCTGACGTGCTCCGCTTGTCAAATTGGTGTCACTGATTAAATATCTTGTCATGTACCCAAATCATTTGGGTGTATCTCTGGATGGGACAACCCAATGAAATATTTCAACAACATTAAACATTCATTGTCTCCAAAGGATTAATCATCATAACTCTGTTATAATTAAGTTATGTAATCTGGACTGGCATTTTGTACAGACCTTCATGTTTCCCAGAGGATGTATTGAGACTTTTTTTCATGGAAGTCCTGGCACAAAGAACAAGTCAATTCAAAGTTCATGTCAGCTGTGAAGCCATTTCACTGTATTGTTGAGTATTTATGCAAATACATGAACCTGGTTAGATCTGTAGCTGCCTCTCTAGCTGAATATTTAATTATTTCTACCTACGCAATAATCAATAAACCCAAACCCAAGAACTGCTAAATATTGTAACTACCCCAAACAAATGTCATTGTAAAGTCTTTCCAGTGGTTAAACCTTTCATCTGGTCACAAATCTTGCTTGTCTTCCCTTTCTTGCATCGTTTGACCTTGTCTGCATGAATGCTTGATTGTCTGTCACATGCACGGCAGGACCGCTGGGATATACATGTATGACGAGTATTGTTTTTCTGTTCCTCTTTCAAACGGCACCTGTTTTTGACACTTATTGCGGCTGAATGACGCCGTTAAATACAAGTATCCTTGTGTCACACATCAGCTCCCAGAAGCAGGTGTCCTAACCAAGACTGCAGCCAAATGTGGGCATGACAGGAAGTGAATATTTATAGAATTATATTATATTTTATAGATTTCCTCAAAATACAAGTGTGCATAAACTATTGTAATAGTATGTGTACAGAATACTACAATTTATATAGAGATTGTGATCTATCTTGAGGATCAAACTCAAGCTGACTGTGTGTCCATCATGAAAACAAAGATGCCCATAAACAGCCCAGCAGTAAGACTGAAAAAAGATGGTCTCAGTTTATAGGCACAGTTGCGTTTTAGAGTCAGATTTTTAGAAGAAAACTTTGTATTTCTCTCTAATGATTAAATAGTCTGCAATTAAATATGTCCATGAGTTCACCATGTTGAACCCCCATGTTTTTAGCTTCTCCTTCACACTAGCTTTAAAAACGACTCACTAACGGGTGACGGTTGAAAAATTAACCAGACTAACACATTCACACAAAGGTTGATTAATGTGTACTGTCTTCATAAATAAATGAGAACAATAGTTTTTTTTGGACTCAGCTCGTAAGGGGAAATAGCAAGAAACCGTTAATTTATTTTCCTTTCCCACCAAGCAGTTGATGTAACAAATTAAAGCTACATTCCAGTCCAGGTCTTATTTTTAAATCCTTTGCTTCCATTCATTTGGTTTTATTTTCACATTTCATCTGTGACTGTGTGACAATCCTAACAGGAAACATGTTGAGCAGCAGCTGTTTCATCTTGCTACCTCACTGCAGCTAACCTTTGTGATAAAACCAGCCAATGTGCTTAATGTTAGTCTTCCATACACTCAAGCTGTCTGTCAAAAATGATTTGTGACTTTTGGTCACCTCTGTCTTTGGGGAAAAAAAAGCAGAGCTCAAATAGCCAGCACTGATTTAAAACGTCCTTATGTTAAGCCCTTACATTTACCCTTATTTTCATGCAACAAGGTATATAATTAAAGCCTAACTCAATATTGCAGAATTATGTGACTACTAACTAAACTTAACCCTGGAAATCCTTCTTCTCACCACATGCAAGACATATGATGGGTCATGTTTGTACTAGTTCTGATTGTGGGTTGGTTAGGTATATATTATAATACAAGATAAATCAGATCTCTCCAGGAACAGAACGTTAAACATGTGAATATATTTCCATTATTGTGTTTATACAACATTACAAAAAATCTAGTTAGCAAGATGCCGTCTGTCATCCTCCAGTGCTCTAAACTAAAGCCACTAGACAGGCTGCAGAAGTGACCTCTATGTCAACCTCCATGAACGGCCGTGTCAAAATGTCCAACTTCACAGCAGAAATGAACATGTTTACAGCCTGGTTCAGACAATGGTTTTGGACTCTATAGTTAATTTCTCCATCCATGACAACTTTGAGACTTTAAGACTTAAATGATATTAAGTCTTAAAGTTATGAAGAATTAACAGCATAACCGCTTGTTTGACAGGTAGGTGCTAGGTAGAGTACAGGTGGATGGTTTATTAGAGAACCCAGGCGTCATTCAGCCCACCTCAGGTCCACCGATGATCCACGTCTTTACCGATATTTAGATTAGCTGGGAGGCTGAAGGAGCCGTACATCACACATTTTCTCTGTTTCTCTGTCCATTCTTTATACTGTCATTGCTTGCATGTAGTGATCTCTCAATGGTTTCATGAACCGCCTCCCTTGACCTGCGATATACTGTTTTGTACTGTTTGTCGATCACAACGCAGACAGAGCCATGGTAACAAGAACACTTTTTTAGCACCAGGTGTAAATGAACCGGCTACATGATGATTGTAACATTCAGACACAGATGACATGCTAATACAAGGTGAAAATGTAAAGAGTGAAGAAGATAATAGATTCATTTCAGTCTATGGTATTTCATCTCTGAAGCGACTTCTTTTTTCCAAAATCCAACACTTACTGGCTTATAACTGCTCGTGCTGCTTGTTCCTATATATGAGAATGTGTTCAGCGACCTTCCTGATTAAATGAATGAATAAAAATGCCATTAATGGACAAATTCATAATTTCATTTTAAAGAAAAAGCTGTGCCATCATGTAGTGGAAAAACGTCCACCACCATGTTTGTATAGCCACAGACATCCTGAATGAAAAGCTAATTTTCCTGCTTCAGAGACAGAGCTCCAGTTTTTCACTTTGGCTTGGCAAGGCACAGTAAACAGCACTGCCAGAGCCAGTCAGCCAATATGGTGTAACTGATTTAAGGCGGATTAGAGATTCCTGTGCTAAGCCTGAGAGAATCCTCTCAAATATTCACAGACGGACTGAATTAGTGAAAGAAACAATAGCCATTTTCAATGCATCTTATGTAAAATGTTTGCGTCCTGTGATATTTGCAGCCATTGTAGGTGGCTGGCTTTAACCTCAAGAACATGTGACATGATTATATTTTAAAGCCACACAAAGTCTGACATTTCTTCATGATATTTGAACATGATTTAAAATATATGTATGCACCACTGGCTTTACAATAAAGAAAAATGCAAACTGTTTTCCTCTTTAGGTTTCCTACACTGTGACGATAACTAATTCTTAGAAAAGCTCCGGGC
The DNA here is from genome assembly GCF_000972845.2 of Larimichthys crocea. Classification (NCBI taxonomy): domain Eukaryota; kingdom Metazoa; phylum Chordata; class Actinopteri; family Sciaenidae; genus Larimichthys; species Larimichthys crocea. The sequence goes on from NC_040028.1 coordinate 612,110, forward strand.
TCCACCAAGTGAAATTGCTCTGAGTTTACTGTGGAGACGTGCTCAGCATTATCCTGTCTTTCTTATTCTAGTCGCCCCTGAAAGTAATATACAATAGATTATGATATTGAAGGACAAGTAAAGAAATATCCTCTATTTGTCCATCAATGAATTTTTTCATTCCAAAGAAGCCTTCCAGATATCAAGATAGTGACTTGACTTGATATAAACATGAGGAATGCTAAACACAACCTGAGGAAACAGCCTTTGCCATGATTAAATCAGACAGATAATCATTTTATTTTCATTATTGTATTGAAGATACAGTATCTCTAATAAACATTCCACTTTTAAATGTCCATGTTTCTGTTTCATACCAGTGAACCTGACTGAAAAAATTTGAAGTATAGGAGTTGGCTCTTTGTAGACATTGGTGCCAAGTCTCCTGCCAGCACTAACATGGACACAGAACTACATCAGTGTTTTTGGGCAAGTCAAAGTTGCCTGTGAAAAAGATTTTGTGAGTTGTTAGACGTATCCTGCTGTACAATATACACTATACAAGTATGTGGTAAGTGCTTTGGTTCATTGTTTCATTTTGAGTTTTATTTTTCAATTCCCCAGTTTAATACTGAGTCTTTGTCTGTAGCAGGACAGTATGAAGTATTTTAGGATTTATAGACAAATGACTTTTCACATTAATATTTTTCAGTGTGCACAAAATATTTATCATTGTTTATAAATTTAAGTCATTATGTTAAATAAGTTTCTGAAATGTATTTTTGATGCACACAAATATTTCTTGTTTTACTGGTTATTGTTTCATACAATTAAATAAATGTATTTAAAAGTATTACATTTACAAACTACTAAAGTGCTCCCGTTAATGTACGCTACACATCTACATTACTAACAAGGACAGTAGAGCATCTATCCATCATGAATTTCTGTGAATGACAGAGTAAGGCAGAGCAGTCGGAGGACATCTGCCTAATGATTAGAAAGACACAGCAGAGGAACAGCCACTGACAATGTAAAGAATGGATGTTGTATCTGTGATGTCACTCACAGGTTTCTGACGAGCAGTTGTGAAGCTCTGACTGTTTTGGCAGTGCTGCCTCTTCCACCTCCAGGCTAATCCAAATATCGACCAAGATGTGGCTCATCAGTGGACCTGAGGTGGGCTGAATGAAGCCATCTGTAACAGCACCCACCTGTCAATCAAAGCATCCATCCACACTGTTAATTCTGCATAACTTTAAGTCTTAATATAATTTGAACAGGTGAGTTATGTAAAAATTCACCTTCAGTGCAGTTGTCAGGAATGGGGAAATTAGCTATAGAGACCAAAACTGTTTGATGAACTGCAGTTTTTGGGCACTCCATAGCCACAGATTATGTTGTCTGCACGTGACAAGCAGGTTCAACACTTTATATAAATGTAACAACATCACAGACTACTTTTAAATAGATATATTTGTGGATTTCTATTGAATTTATTAGTGTGTGCATCAAATACATTTCTGAATACTGTATGTGCATTTGTTTTACAGTTATATACAACAATACATATTTCTGTGTGCAGTGAGAAATATTTATGTGGAGACAGTCATTTATATATAAACGCCAAAATACATTTTGTGTGTGTTCATCAATATTGAGACTGATCTGACTCAATAAAAATAATCCAAAAGATGCTGAAGGTGTTGCTTTGAATCAATGTTGTTTTAGCCATGTAAGTATTTCGCAGAGGCAGAGCTGCTCTTCAGGCAAAAGGTAGAGTCGAAACACTATTCAGAGTGCGAGTGATCCAACTGGCAATCTTGGGTGGCATAAATAGAAGTCTAATTTTGATAAGAGTATTTTCTGTGATTTGTTTTGCTAATCATTGCTGACAGCATCACCGGGAAGAACAAGATTCTAAGTCAGAAAGTTTCACGTAAAGCTTCACATCCTTTCAGACTGTAATGGCTTTGCTGAGCTACCTTCAGGTGCTTGGTACACAAATACAGGTACAGGAGTACACTTTTGTCCATAAAGGCAATTTTTCACACACTGTAAGAGGCACATAATGGCCCTCATGAGAGCAAATGTGTACCTTGTGATCCAGCATCAAGGTGCAGTACAATTTCAGATGTAGTACTGGAGGACATGCTGCTCACACTATCTACATCTCCTCCAGGTTAACAGTTGGAAATTCTAACGCGACAACATATGGGATGATAAATGCACTTTTACAGGTGGAAATTTTAGAGGTACAAACATTTTATATGTATATACAGATTCACTTGTGACAGAATGATCTAAGCTCAGCAGTCCATTTGGAGCAGCTGAAAACTGTGAATGAAAGTTGAATAAAGATCTGGAGATCTCGCTGAAAGCTCTAAAAGCTCTTTTTAATCTTTGATAATTTTGTTTCTAAAGGTCAAGGAAGGTCTTCCATGCTCAAATTCTACAAAACGTTTCTCCAAATATTATTTTATTATAGAGAAATTAGTTCATTAATATTTTCAAGGATCTTGCTTGTCCATTCCCCAACAGATTTTTTAAGTGGCTTCATTTTCCCCTTGCGTCTTTGTTTGATGTTGTTTTGCTTGCCAAATTTCTGTGTTATTACTAATAACCTAAATGGCCTTTAGGATTTAATTAATGTTTAGCTGAATAATTGGACAGATTTTACAAATGTTTTCCCTTAGAAATTATCATGTGCCCACCTCTTATTTGTTCAAATCCAAATAAATAAAAAAACCTTTGTGAATCAGGATAGTTAAAAGTACATTCCAGTTTAAAACCATTAGCATTACAAGAGCAGCACCACTCCTATTACACTGAACACCCCCAACAAGGGCACCAAGAAAATAAAGGCTAACATCAATATAAATCATGTCACCAGTGCATTCAACATCAAGAATCTTCTGCGGGCCGATGGCTGTATTAGAGCTGCATGAGGACTAACGGTGCCTTAGGAGCTGAACTGGAAGTGGTGAATCCCCAACATGTGCAGTCTCAAGTGGCACTGCGTGCCGAGCAGATAACTGGACCAGTTCTACACATTCAGGATCAGTCTTATGAATGATTGTTGCAGCTGCCATCTTCTGTGAAGTATGTTGACTGTTGGGTGAAATACAGTATGCTGGCTGTCAGCGAGCTGCTTATCATTAGAAAATAAACTCCAACAGAGTTATGCAGGACCCTGATGCAAAGCCTTTTATTTTGAAGGGCTACATTATCCCACTTATTCCCAAGCTATGTCCAGGATGTACCCTGCCTCTAGCCCAATGTCAGCATGGATAGGCTCTAGCCCCCCTCAGGAATAAGCGGTCACAGAAAATGGATGAGTGGAATTTACATGAATTAATTTTACACGTACAGAATTAAGTAGGCATAACTGCCTGATTAAAAACAGTAATTGAAGAAATAAAACTGTATTACAGCTAAGCATAACATTGTTTTAGATCAATGAGGAGTTCAGTTCCTCACAGTGCTAGCAGCCTCCAGACAGATATAATCACACATACTCAAAAAAGAAAAGTAATGTGTTGACCAAATTTCATGTTCTGTGCAGAAGACATTATACTGTAATCACGCTGCCTCATGTAGGTGGCAAATCATTAGAAAACCCACACAAAATCAAAATTATACTCTCCAGTAGTGACTTATTTAAAGAGGCTGATAAACTTTGTTTGTTCAGTGTGTGATTGTGCCGAGCATTAGGCTGCAGGAAATGTTCAAATCTGACGCCAGTGATTTAGTTATTACTCCCTATAAAGTCTTGAGGACTTCTATTTTTCAGGTCCCTAATTTGGGTCAAACTCCAAAAACACTGGATCCCAGTGGGCAGCTGTAGTTCACCAGACCGAGTCTTCCACTAATAATAGGGTTTGTGGTTCGATCCCCGGCTCCACGTGTTAAAATGTCCTTGGGCAGTGTGTGTGTGTGTGTGAGTGTGTCAGTGTGTGAAGGAGAGGTGTGATTGTAAAGTTATACAATATCAGTATATAAAGACTCCACACTCAGTTCACTCTCCAGACCCAAACCACTGATGTCATCATTAGAGTCATTATCTCAGACTTGAACTCCTTGAAAGCCACAGCAGACAAACACTGAACCATTTTTGATTTACTAACCACAATCTCATCACAATCACACCATCACCTATCAGCTATTATCCGACGGTGATTTAGCCACAAGGGACGAAGATCCGTGTTTTGGGACTTAGGAAAGGGAGCCAGTGAATACCTAAAAAACAGATATCCAGGCCAAGACTTTCATCCACAGTCTGATTAGCATAGCGAAAATGACAAAAAAGGCACATTTCTGCTCATCTCTGTAAACAGATATCTTTACATGAATGCAAATACGCAGATGCAACAACTTTGCTAAGCCCAACAACAGCAGACATAGCAGCAGCTAATATTACTGACTAGTCCAGCAGCAGTCAGCCCAGCTCAGCGTCTGTCTTTCAGACCTTTATTTTTTCACCAAGCTCTCACCAACCACTAAAAGTCAGTCCCACATTTACTCTTGTCTGGTGGCTTCTTGCTCGCTCACTCTCCCCCTTCAGTTCTGGAAGGACACCGGATCAGTGTTAAATTAAGTGTGCTTGTTGTACTGTATTCTGTAAGGATAACATCTTAAAATGATTTCATGTCATGCAGTGGGCTTTGTTTTTCTTTCTGTCTTTGGCTGACTAGGTAATTTAGTCTTATTTCTAGTATATAGAAATAAGTAGCTTAGCTTTTCACAGTTTTTTGTTGTTTGCCATTATTATCTTGGACGTGGCTATCTCTGAGAAACTGATGTGGTGGCTTTGAGTCTGTAAACTGTTCTCCTAGTCTTACTGTGAGGCGATAAGATGGCACCGCTGCAGGTTTTAGTCATACTGTGTCAAATTGTTAACAGTGAGGATGAGAGAGTTGTGGAGTATGCTCTCCTCAGTACTGAAGTGATTTTGTTGTTGCCAGATTACTGTGTGGACTAGTTCCTTGTATGGCCTCTTGTTTCACAGTTAATGAAGAAGTACCAAAGGCTGGTGGCACCTGGGCAGGCTGTGGTTATCCTGATGCGGATGTTTAATGAATATTCAGCAGCATCTGTCACTAAATCTTAGTTACCTTGAGAGACTCTGGATAATACTAATATCATCATATTAGTTGTACCATGGGCAGGGCCGGTCCTGGCTATGGGCAATGTGGGCGGCCGCCCAGGGCGCATTCTCCGTGGGGGGCGCACGAACGCCCGAAAAAGCAAAAAACCTCGATAATTTTCGAGACCGCTCATTAAGTTAGCGGAGCGGGCGCCCCGGGAGCGGGGTGTTGACAAGGCAGAGGGCGGCGTCGGACAGACCGATGGGGGCGCACGCATCCAGGGGCGCACGGCGCATCCAGGGGCGCACGAGGGGGGGGGGGGATTTGCCCAGGGCGCAAATGTGGCCAGGACCGGCGCTGACCATGGGTATAAATACAACAGAACAAATCATAAGTTACTGTGAGAATACTGAGAGTGAGAATGTGGTATTTAAAGTCACAGTATTCTCACCTAACTGTTACTAAACCTGAACACAGATGTTCCTGACAAAAATATTACAGCAATAATATTTGACAGCACTGAAACTGATAAAATGCATTGGTTCATGAGCTTATGAGTCAGAGCCTTGTGATTTAAAATCTCTGATTTAATGGTAGAAAACTTACACAATGCGTCTTCAATAAAATAACAAAACAGAAAAACAGGCGAGCCATTTAGCTAAAAGGAAAGAGCTCACACAAACAAAGACACGGTCACATTTTGTAGCTAAAGCACAGTGTAAGGAGAGCATGGAGGTTAACATTAGTCATCAGCCTCCTCTACAGAAATATTAGGACGGAATGTTCCTTTATCGCCCCACGCAGCACGCAGAGAAGCAGGTTTCACAAAAATCAAGTGTAGTTCAGGTCAGAAGAAAACAAGACGCTGATGACAAAGTTTACTTTGCACACTTAAAATAAGTTATTCACCATCTGTCAGCGAAAGGCGCAGAGTTACACCACATCAGGGTCAAATCAAGCAAGAGGTGGCCTTGCTTAACCATGTCCTGTTGTGTTGTTGGCAGATATGATAGGAACAGTGTTAGGAATCTTTTCTTTTTAAATTAAACTTAAACAGAGGGGTTGTGCAGCTCCAGGGGCACGTCAGCTGTTTTGCCTGATGTGTTTGAAAAGGCATTTTTGTGGTGGTCTGATTGACCACTAAGGTGATAATTAGGCCCAACGACATACTAATATAACCAATATATATATATATATATATTATATTATATAGTTTTAAAATCTCCACAGTGAGCTTCAGATGGCCACTGTAATCAGCTAGTGGAAGATCACAGTGGAGCATCTTTAATTATGTGAATGCCATGACTCTGTGCCACTTTTAGAGTGTCATTCTGCCCGGGAGATATTTCAGGCAAGCGCACCCACCTTCAGCTGTGACACCTGCGAGGTGCTGGCTGTATAATCCGCCAGCTTCTGCTTATTAAAGCCCATCAGAAACAACACATGTCAGTTGGTGTGCTGCTGTCAGTGAAAGGTCTTCAAATAACCACAGAGTTCTCCTTTAAGGAAGCCGCATTACGGCTGATTGAAACGTGTCGGGATGGAGACGTGAGCCCAGCCTGTATGTGTGTGTGTTCCCGTGCGTGTGCGTGTGCGCGTTCCTTTAATCACCGACGGCACTGTAATGACCAATCAGCAGCCATTTCAGTCCTCAATTTGTTGATTTGGTGAGTGGGGGCTGTGGGACAGAGGGCGGTGGTAGAGAGAGGTAGGGACTACACATGGGAGAGAGAGAGAGAGAGAGAGGAGAGAGGAGAGAGGAGAGGGAGAAGCAGAGTGAGGAGGAGAGAGAAGGGGACAGACAGAGAGAACAGCAGTCCGTCTCCGGTGGTTGTTCTTGGTGAAGCTCCATCCTCCGCGCTCAGCGGTAAGTGGCTGCGGCTGTACGCCGCTCGTACTGTCCCTCACAGCGGGAGAACAACTCTTCAGACAGCCGTTTACATCTGTCACTGTTTGGACTCCATCATTTAGAGCCTCTTCTCGTGTGACATGTCATTTGGCCGTTTGCGGTTTGGCACTGGCACCGGTTGTTGGCGGAGGGCACGCGGGCACCGACTTTTGTCTATTTTGTGGTCAAAGTGAGGGAAAATGATGACGCAGAGCTTGTCAGCAACTTTAGTTCACATTCTGCTGTCATAACGAATTCGTACTCACTTTTTGAAAAACACTAAACTGAAGAACGGAATGGTTTCCGTCTCGCGGACCACAGACTCCGTCTGAACGTCCTCATCTCGTGCAAAGCGGGAACTTGTACGGAAGTTATCTTATTAGCAGTTTAATGAAACATGCAGACTTTTAATGAGTTCTTTGCATTTCATATATTAATAAAATATCTGCATATGTTTTATTTTTAACGGAGGGTGAAGAGAAGAGCCGCCACACGTTTAATTGTACAGAAGCTTAAATGATGAGAAGTGTTAAAAACTACTTTTGAAATATGTGTTTATTAATGACGAAGTTTGAATTCTCCTCGTGTTTGGTGTTTTTTCTCATCACATAAATGTCGTTTTGCGTGATAATTTCACAGCAGGGTGTCTGCTGCTGAACTTGCTGCTCTGTGACTGAAGGACATATTGTGGCTGAGTGAAATATTTAAAAAAATATATTGAAACATTAATGGCGTGGTGTTAGCTTTCTATTTGATTGTGGTTTGAATACACACACACACACACACACACACAGTCACACAGACTGAAGCAGAATGGAGTGAAGCTGATCCCCTCCAACTCATATTCTTGTCTTTTCCAACTCTCTCTCTCTGACTCCATCTTGGTCCTTCTACATCTTGAAGTTAACATCTGATCAGAAGATATAGAGTCATTTTTATTTCATTTCACATCCTCGTCCATACATCTCGTGAAGCAACATTCGGATAAAATGTTTTTGAAAAAAGCTATTTGCCTCCTTGCTTTGTCTCTGTGTCAGAGCTGTGTCTATTGGCTTTGATGGCTTTCTGTATTTAATGAGAGTCTGTCAGACTGAGTTAGATCCCAGCACAGTTGAATATGTATGTGTGTGTGTGTGTGTGTGGTCTCAGACTGGACAGCTTGAATGGTCATGGTAGCAGGTTTGGGTCAAACGGTTGCAGCAAATCAGGCTGCTCAGTGTTGGATTTGACCTGCTTTCAATTGCCAGAGGGATGGGGTGTGCAACATCTGGGCAGTTGTGTAGCGACAATGTTTAATAATACTTTAATCACAAATATAAATCTTCTCTTTTACGAGTGATTTGGCTTTGATAAAGATGAGCGAGATATGAGATGGGTTTTGTGGAATAAAAATAAATAGAGTTCTCAGAGGTTAACACTTGATGGCCACTTTTATAGCAAAACATTAAACCCATAATTCTAGTTTTTGCATGGCGTAAAAGCCTCTAGTCATCATAAAGGTCTCCACTGAAAGAATACTAATGAAATAGTTGAGTGAGTCTGAGTCAGAAGCTTTTAAAGCCAGTTTTGTCGCCAATTTTACAGATGGATTCCATTCAAAGTGCTCAGTCAAAACAGGAATGTATTTTATGAACTGACTGACTGGTTTGTATCAAAATATTGGCCCAGCAGAACCGCAGACTCTTAGCTCTTAAGATTTTGGTTGTTGATTCTCACACTGTAGTCAACTCTTAACCCTTGAAACGTCAAGTGTGGAAACCCTCGACGGTCGTGTGGAACTCAAAGCCTTGGCAGGTAATTCAGACCCCTCGTTGAGATCCATTGATATATGCTTTGTAGGATTCTGGGGTTTCCCAGCATGCATTGAAGCAGCTTAAAATGTTCTTAGCACTGGCATCCATCATTCCAGTTATGTGGCCTGAGTCAGTCCTCGCAGACATTCCTCACTGACTCAGATGTGACCTTGCTGCAGCCCATAACAGCCCATCACTTGCATTTATCAAAGAGTCAGAGGTAGTCTGCTGCCTGCGTGACGTTTAATGAGTTTATTGGTACTATTAGTCTGAATGAAGAAATCAGGTCTGCATCCAATCCAGCACCCAGTGAGTGTTTTCTCTTTTCAGTCGTGAGACGTGGTTTGTGTGTTACTCCCATAATCCTCTTCCACCACTACTCTTCTCCAGGCAGCAGTGGGCAGTGTGATATAATTGAATTTGATTTGAACAACAGTTCCTTCAGTGGATAGTAAATGTCCTAAATATACCAGAAGACACTGCCAATATGCAGAATTTGTCCATTCTTCTCAACATTGTTGCCAAAAAGCAGGAATAGATTATTATAAGAGATTATTTTCCCTCTGATTGTATGGGCATGCAGTCTGTGCTGGTGGACTGTGTAGTCTATTAATACTACAATCACTGGGGTAACATTGACTCTGACAGAAAAAGTGGCTCAGAAAGCCTCTTCCAGAGTGCCTGCATGTACCAGGATGTATTGTTTGTGACCACTATGGGCAACTCTCAAAACTACAATAGAGCACTTTGTTTCTCTAAGCTTTGCCTTTAAGGCAACACTGCTTTTCAGTCTGGTTCAAACCCCAGGGTGGTCCTGACCCTAACCTATCTGTGTTTAATCTAAATCAGAGCACATCAATGGTGGGCCTTGTTTGGAGATAGGCTACATGGTGACAAACAGCTGACGGTGCTGTACTGCACATGAATGTAGGAAAATTAATAATCAGCTCTGCCAGACTCTGGTTGTGGCCTGTGACAAACACTGAATTTTACACTTGATAATGTGAGCAGAAATCAGCTGTAAAAACATACAATATAAATCAAACATTACTCAGTTAAAACAAGTTTTAAATCTTAAATAGTTTATTAGGTTTATTCATGTTCACGTTTAAATGTTTGAAGGTATATGACATAAAAAATGTATCTTTATGTCCATTATTAAACATCAACACTGTTGTAACCATTTCCCCTCCCAAATACTTTGATGAGAAACTTGTTATCCGGTCCAGAAAAGCACAAGTGACCCTCGATCCCTAATGAACCACAGCGGCTCTTTGAGCTTAGCTCTGAATATGTTGAGATGTGTTTTTCTTTGGGCCCTGTGTGCTCAGATTGATAAACAAGTTTAAACTGTGATTCGTCACTTCACAGTTTGTTTTCCGTGATCTTATTTCCAACAGAGCTAACCGTAGACCAACTGTCTGTTTCTGTTTGGAAAAACAAAAAAACAACACATTTGTTCATTCTAGCATGTTTTAGTTATTATTGTTCACGTATTTATCAGACACTGAAACAGGAACCTGTTCGGACTTAAATCTGTACAGATTTTCAAGTTTCTAAATTGATTTGAACAGTCACTGATGAGTTAAAGTGTGGCTCAGAGGATCTTTGTCTCTCTCTGCTTTGTCAGTCTGGTTGAACAGTTGTACATTGTTTTGTTCTCCATGTACAGAACATTACTTTCTTTGCCAAACCATTCATACAAAATAACATAAAGAGGACTGTACAACCTAAAAGTTCTAAAGAACATTTCAAAATATCCTCTGTTGTCGAGCGTATCTACCTTATTCAACCACTTCCAGGTTTTATCCAGAAGATTGTGAGGCACTAAACACTCCTTCACCACTTCTGCACAAAGATAGATAAAAGATCAGTAAAGACAAAATAAAGTAACAAAAAAGGTGAGTCGAATAACAAATATGTAAACCTAAAAGAACATAGATCATTTGAAGGAAAGGGAAGAGTCAGAAGATATAAACAATTCCAGCACACAGAGCCATGATGGCAAAACGTCAGTCACCTTTAGCCTTTAGCCTGGACACTGGACACCAGTCAGGACAGTGTGCAGTCTGTAAAAGCAGTCAAAGGTTCAGTGAGATAACCTGGAGCCAGGCCAGGAAAAACATTTGCACATAATCACTACAAAAATCAGTGAAGCCATCAGCGAGGAGAGGGAGATGCTTGGCCCTTCTCTTTGTTCTGGGTAAAAGCATTGCTTCAGCACTCTCACCACACTGGAGGCATTCTCTTTTCGGTTATGGCAAACAAACAGGGCACGGCAGCAGTTAAGGGAGGAAGAGATAAAAGCGCATAATCTGTATCGCTGAAACTCAGGGTGGATCTAAGTATAGCAATGCTCCTGAGATGACCAGAAAAGCCTGAATGAACAAGTATTTTAGCGTGTCAGTCCAAATCAGGCCTTGGAAACGGGCTTAATGTGTTTATTAAGCTGACTGAGGGCAGCAGAGATGTTCATATTTTAAATGGTCCGCTTTAAACGGATCAGTGTTTGTTTCCTCCGATAGTCCACTTAGTTTGGGCAGGTGGGAATACTCTGCCTGAACACGTGAGTCTCTGTTCGCTCGAAGAGAACCCTGGTTCACTTACAGTGGGAGATGCAAACAAACTATCCAGTGAACCAAAGAGGGGCATCTGTGTAACCATAGCAGCATGTCGTAGTCTCTCGCTCTTTGCCGTCTTTTTCGGTTCTGCTGCATGCGTCTCATGTACAGAGCAACATGCTGGATAGCTTGCTGCCTGCCTGCTGCTCGTACTGGGCAGCTTCATATAAAAAAAACCCAATTAGGTTTGAAGACCAAAGTAAAAACAGAAACCCCAAGACTGCATAAATTTGGTGTTGCTCCATTGTTTGTTTTTGTTGAGAAGGAGATAGATTTCTGTTTTTGGTCCTGGCCAATCAATGAGCCAGGTTTTGTCTTTCCTGGGGCTTTTTTTCTTCCTGGTCAGTGCTCATTTGGGCAACACTGCCCCCAAATGAGCAGCTGTTGTAACAGCACGACGTTGTCCAGGCGGTTCGGTCTTTCTAAACTGTGAAAGTGAAACCAAACCAAATGAAGGTATGAAATTTACCGGCATTCCCCGCCCAATCGAAGAGAGTCCCCCACACTAAATGTCATGCAAACGCGTCAATTTCAGTAGCTCCAAAACAATGTCTTTAAAACCAGGTAGAGGATAGTTGAGGCATTTCCTGTTCGATTTTTAAGGATTGGGTGAGACTGGTTGTTCTTATTTGACTAACAGGGTGCAGGGTGTGCAAGTGTGAGCATGTAACATCCACAATGATCAGTTCTGGTATAAGAGGGTAGGCAGTGGCAGGTCTTCTGCTGGGAAGACACTGAGCTCAAACTGACACAAATGATCAATATGATGATCAGATTAGATAATGCCAGGATCTGATGACCTTCATTTCTATCATTTTCCAGAAGACAGACAGCGGGGGAAGAGCGTTCCCCAGTGCCATTGATAAATCAAAACCCGTGGGATTATTTTGACTTGTTCAGAAGAGTTGAGAGACATTTTTAGGGCTTAGGTCTTTTACATGTGAGATCATATTAAGTCTGTGAATAGCTGGTTATTACCAGGAGCTTTGTACCTTTAGCTTTCTTTTCAGCTCTCAAACACGGCTTCCTTTCAGTCTGGAGTTCTTTTGTCTTTGAAGAGGTTGCACTAATGGCATCTTGATTTTAGTGGAGCCACAGTGTTTAACACTGAGACAGTGTGACAAGGGTTGTTGGTTAGTAACAATTGGTTTGAATTGTTTTTTTTGTGTTTAACACACACACTCCCTGTTTGAATTTGCTCCACATAAAATGAAGTCTTGTATTCTAAGTATTATTATTATTATGTAAGTATTATAATTTTATTTTTAAGGCAGTGTTTTACATCCACATCACATAACCGGAGGCTAATGCATTGATACAAGAGCTGTAATTATTCGTTGAATAATTGTTTAACAGAATATGCAACCATTCTGTTCAACTCATTATCTTTTTTAATGGGGCAGTGTGTAAGATTTAGTGACATCTAGTGCTGTAGATGCTTCTTTATTTAACTTCTTTTAACTTATATTTAACTTTAAATATTTATTCTAGACAAAGTTTTGGACTTCTACAAAACAAGGAAAACATCCAGGAAATGATTGTTAGTTGAAGGTCTACCTTCATGTTCATGTGGATGTTGATGTAATTTAGCACTGCAACCCGTGAACATCAGTATAATCCAGTCATGTTAATCAGAAAAAAAAGTCAGTTTTCCATGACTAGTGAACCTGTCAGGCTTGCTTAGAATGTCGGTGGAACATTCAACCTCTGACTGTAAGAGCATGAGCGTAAGTTGTGAAAATGCGTGACAAATGAGATAAGCTGCTTGGAGCAGCGTCAGCGATCACTAACTGTGTGCAAAGTCATCATGGGGTTCAGCAGAGTTACTGTATCCACCAGAGGAAGACATGCTGTTGGTAAGTTGTCTTATTAAAGCAATGACGGATTAAAAAACTCTGTACATGATGTCATGTGACGGAGCAGCCACTCACACACATTTCATTATAGAAGCTCTGGATGCTAATGAAGCCCTGAGACTGCTCTGTGTGCTAATTTATGTTGATATTTGACCACTGCCCTGACAATAGTCTTTGTGCTCTGTATGCATGTGTGTGTGTGTGTGTGTGCGCACACATGTGTGTGTGTGAGGGCTGATAACACTGATTTGGTCCAGGTGCATCATCAGGTACATCAATTGGATTAAGTAGCAGTGTTGCTGCAGTAGAGGTGTGTGTTTGATCATCACATTTTCCTGGACTCACACAGTGCCCACGTCTGTTTTTCTAACCTGCCGACCTCTCTCACCACGGCGGTGTATAATCGCATGGAAAGCCCGGGCCAAAGAAGCATTTTAATACAGTGTGTTCAGCCACAACAGTTAGCCACCACCTCCCTATTCATAACTCAGGCAGCAGCACATAGCAAAATTGGTGCACGTGTGAAAAGCAGCAGCAGCTTTTAACACACTGCAGAAAACATTCACATCAAATGAACAGTTTTCCTCTGACAGGTGTTCAGCTGCATCTTCCTGGAAGGGAGCCGCTAAATTGTTGTTTGAAGACAACTTCAGCCTTCCCCTCCTCTGACTTGACAGCTCCTCCAATTACAGCTCTTCTGGGCCCAGTGTGTTTGCAAATACAGTAGATCGCTGTTCATCAAAGCCGGGTCAGAGAGAATGAAAAGACGTGACAGCGTGTCAGAATTCTTGAGACCACTTTGCCGTTTTGACTGAAATCAGATGAGAGGCTTGTTTTTTTTTGCTCTACACTAACGTGCAAGATATTTAATTAGAGTGTGATATCTAACCTGAGGTAACAAAGAGGAGAACTTTGTTGAAAATAAAAACGGACCAGAGAAAATAATTAGTGAAAGAGTGGCAACAAGAGCACAATGTGTAATTTCATTTCATTTTCCTGGTTCAAAGGCTACTTTCACACTGACACCATGGTCAACATGAGTGAACGCTGCAGAAGTCCAAAGGAAGTGAAAATGTTTTTTTTCTGCTACAGCAACAAGAACTTTGAAACAGTAAAGATAGAAAAATACATTTGCTAAATACAAATATGCTAAACATATGTATTTGTGTGTATATATATTTAAAGAGCTTGCGCATGGTGGAAATTGTTTGGTCTCTGTAAATAATATGAATTATTAATATAGAGCACAGTTTACATATACTCATGAAAAGAGGTAACTTGACTCAGTGGGGGTCCCGGGTCTCGAGGAGGCCAGCTTCAGTCAGGAAGGAACAGTTCTTGTGGTGGCTGCAGCCTCCTGACAGTAAAGAGTGTTTCTAAGAGTTGATGTCCAGGGTGGGAGGGATCGACCACGATCTTTTCTGCTCAGAGTCTTGAGGAAGGGATGGCAGATTACGGCCAATCACCTTCTTAGAAAAGAATGATAGGTCCCTGTCGTTGGCAGTGGCTGCATCGTAGCAGATGGTGATGAAGGAGGTGAGGATGGATTCAACACCCAAATTCCGACAACATATTACCATGTTACAGATGTGATGTGAAATGTTAGCAAACATTTATTCACACATGCAGTAAACATGGAGCAACATGAATATCGAATTCATGTGTGGTCTCGGTTTCTACATGCGAAGCTAGCTCGTTGCAACAGGGCTAATGCCTTAAATATACCTGCAAGATCGGAACTACTTTGGTTTACGTATTAAGTATGACCCTGAAATTAAAATTATTTTTTTTATTAAAATTTTTTTTTTTTTTTTAAAGGCATGGGAATTTCTCTTTTTTGTATTGAAAAAATATTGAACCGAACAGAAACGTGAATTTTGTGTATTGTTAATATATATATATATATATATATATATATATAATTTGCTTGGTGTTCTTGAACTCTCGTGTTTGCGCTCAGCAGAGCCATAATGTTAACAGATATGTTATTGTGATATGGATTATGCTTGTTGAGAGATGCTAAGTATATGGATCAATAGTTGGGTTTTGTGTGCTTTTAAATATAGATTTTGTGCAGTGTATTCCTTTGAAGCCTTGTCATGTTTAGGTGCTAAGTCGTTGTCAACACTCTCACATTTTAAATTCACACTGCAGGTGTTGCAGAAATAATAAGCATTGCATCCTTTTGGAGATGTGATGCACAGAAAAAGCACCAAAAACCAGATTTAGCTGAAGAAAATGAGTGAGAAAAAATGTATTATCTGAATGCCCGATGAGCCACGTGTGGAGATGGCTCACTGTTAATGACAGAGCCATCAGGTGTGTTCACTGCTGCTTCACCTGGTCTGTGCTTGTGTTCAGGTCTTCAGCATAACACCAGATTACGTCTCTCTCAGTGTCTCTGCAGCAGAGGTGTGTGGTTGTCAATAGATCACACATGAGGAGGAGAATGAGGTGGAGTGAGGTGGAGGTTGGCGTTGTTCTTTTAACTTTTAACTTAACTAACTTATTAGATACTATCAAAGATCAGAGATTGTATTGTTATGTTGAAACCCTGTGTTGAGTGATGAGCCGCATGGCTATGGACGGAGTGTATTCATGATGAACGTAACCTCAAGAAACAGACAATCACTTTTTATTCCCCTGATTCCATCACTTCTCCCTCATTCTCAATCACTGTCTATGTGTAAAAGCAAACGACAAAAACCAAAAGAAGTTTCTTGTAATGAACCAATAACACAACTGAAAGTGGCATACAGTAGTTCAATCCATGAACTCCACCTGGATAGAGCTCAGTGTCAGCCACATTTCAGGCTGACTATGGGGCAGTTTGATTGGCCTGATCACCATAGCAACATCAAGTTATGTTTCTTTAAAAGTTGATTCTGTTTCAGCTTCTCCGCCGCCACATCCTAAACCACCCCCACCCACTCAAATAAACGGGAAACCTGCGCTTTGACCTGAGCAGCTCCGAATCGACCATTAACCCACATGTTGACCTCCATCTCGTTCCACAGGCTGTAAAAGGCACAGAGGTAAACACACTCAAGGAGACCATTGTTCCACATGCAACTGTCTTATTTGTTTGGCGTGAAGTGCTCCTCATTGTCAGGCTTTGTCTGCTTTAATTGGAGGTGAGAGGAGGAGAGGGAGCAGGACAAAGTGTATACGTTTGGGTAGAAACAGAATAGTTAATAGACTCGCTCACAAATGAACCACAGTTACAGTTAATGGTATTTTGTCTGAATTGAGGGGCTGTGGAGAAGAGTCGAATGGTAAAGCAGTGCAAAGACAAAGGTTAAGTTGTTCACTTTCATTCCTTGTTTGATTATGGTTCACTTTGATTGGATTGGATTGGACAGGACATGCTGCTGTGATAAAACAGTATCATAAAAGACTGTATTTCAAAGAGAGCTTTTATTAATGCTGTGGATTGGATGTCTTTTTTCTTCATGTTTTCTGGTCCACTTTTTATCTTCACTGTGTTCCTCTGTGTGATTCTTTCAATAGCAAATACATACAACAGATTTGTACTGGCAATGACAGAAACTGAAGCATAAGTCTAATTGATATTGGGAGTGTGTTGATTACCTCTGATTTAATGAAGGTATTCATGTTTGAATCAGATTTTATCTGTAATTTCTCGAAATGTTTCAGTGTTGTTTGGGAGCTTGTCTGTTGGATTTGTGAGGCGTGTGAGTCAATACGAGACTTTAATCCCTGAGGACAATAGATGTCCACTTAAAGCTGAGTGTGCTTCGCTCGCCATGGCCTTGGACAGAATCTATAGTATTGTGTTAGATAATATACCAAACATTGTGCTCCTCTTTTAGCCACCACCCACCACTGAGGCTGTGAGCTGCTCTCTCACTGATCTCCACTCCATCCATCAGTTTTCTATACCCACTGATCATGTTCAGGGTTACAGGAGGCCAGAGACTGGAGGCTATCCCAGCATGCATTGGATAAGAAGTGGGCTACACCTCGGACCTGTAGCAAAGGAAGCAGTGCATTTCTTAAAGCTAGAATCTGTGAGTGACAAGAGGCAGTCCATTTCTTTATATATATATATATATATATATATTAGGTTTTCTTCAAGCTTTATTTTGACAGAGACAGCTGAAGAGTGGCAGGAATGCAGGGAGTCAGAGATGGGGAATGACATGCAGCAAAGAGCTGCAGGTCGGACTTGAACCCTGGGCCGCCGCAGCAAGGACTGAGCCTTTGTACATGGGACGGCTGCTCTACCAACTGAGCTAACCAACACTCCAAGAGGCAGTCCATTTCTGTGATGCTTCATTTTCTGTTGCAGTAAAGATTTTGAGACAGATTTTTTCCATAACATCAATAATGGTATACTCCATTTTAGAGCATAGCAGCTACCTGCAGCCTCCATGAATCACCAAAATAGAAAAATCAAATAGAATATCAGAATGTTTGTGAAAGAAGGATTTATTTCAGGACTGCTGCATGACACTGCAGAGAGAGGTGTACTTCCAACTGAGTGTATATTTATTGGTAGATATCTCATCAAGATGAAAAGGGTTGTCAGTTGCATGCATATGTGAATAGAGACCTTCACTCCCTGCATCTTTATCTGCTAGTCCTGAGCCTGAATAGCCACCAGAGTGCTTAATACTGGTCACTTTTGGATGTGACACAGAAACGGGTGGCCTGGAAGCTGGAGCTGGCTGAATATAAATATTTGATTGTGCTTTCTGGAACAAGTAGATTTTTTTTCTCACTAGACTGCTAAACTGCTCCCCAAATTGGATTCATCCCTTGCAGAAGAGATTAAGATAAGAGGAAACTGCTGATCCCCACAGCTAGGAGGAGGATGTAATGTATAGAAGAAGCCTGCGATGAGGCGTCTGCATGTTCTCTCCAAAGTCAGGAAATTAAAGTGGATTACTGGAGCACATCTTAGATGTTCATCTTAACTGGAGGCTCTCTTTAAGCGAGCCCTGTCCTGTCTGTGTGTGTTTTTACACTCCTAACCGTATCATCGCTCCTTACGCTCTCATGTAAACACACAGTAGTTTACAAGCGTAGATGTCTGGTC
The DNA here is from genome assembly GCF_000972845.2 of Larimichthys crocea. Lineage (NCBI taxonomy): Eukaryota > Metazoa > Chordata > Actinopteri > Sciaenidae > Larimichthys > Larimichthys crocea. The sequence continues at coordinate 630,396 of NC_040028.1, forward strand.
ATTTGCATAGTAATGGGCTGTTGCATTCCAAAGGAGAGTGACAAAAGCATTGTCCCTGTGTGTGTGTTCCTGCTGTTTCTCGGCTCTGTGGCAGCCATAAAACAGGAGTTCTCATGATAAAATGTCCTCGTGAATGAAAGAAATGCAAACAGAGCATCACTACAGACCTCATAAACACACACACACACACAATGAGAAAACACACAGTCCTTTAAAACATGGGAGACTAAAGCCTTTCAGTACAGAGTTCAGTGTTACTCAAGCCAAGTGACTTCAGTGTCTTTAAAACATCTCTGTTTTTTGTGCTAATTTTAGTACAATGACAAGACTTGAAAGTTTTGGTTACTGAGTCCAACAGTGCCCCTAAATCTCAAGAGTTAACTTTCAGAACTTTAGCAGTGGGCTGGAAGGACATTTTATTTATTTAGGGGAGCATCAAGTGTGTCTTTAATGATGGCAGCAGCAGCTATTGCCACCACTGTGGGACCAGAGTGAGGAAACATCAGATAAAAATAAGAATAGGGCTTACATAAACATTATGTAAACACAACCAAGAGTTGCAACAGCGGAGCATGAAAGGTGTAAACCACAGAATGAACGGCACATAGAAAATGTGATTTTTGAACATGTTTGCTCTCACATCGTTCATTAGGGACGGATGCAAGTGATGGGTTGACGTTAGCTGTGTGTGTTATTTACAATAAGTGTGTTTGTACTGTACATATTTACTGCAGCTCTGACTGAGGTGATCGCATTCAAATGATTTCAGCCCTGAGGTAAATACTGCCACATACTGCCACTATGGGTGTAGATTATAGCCCCGATGTTTAGTTAATAATTCATATGATTCTCATGTTTCTTCTCACTCTCAGCATAATTGTTCTCTGTTTACATGTACAGATGTTCATTTTGAGTGGAACTCATTTGACAGCTAGAACTGCTCTGGTTTTATTCAGACCACTGGTCTGAGAACATTTGAGTCGAATCTATTGCTCAAACAATTAGTTGATTATTTGTTCCTTTCCCAATCGTTGTTATTGATCAGAAGCAAAAAGAAACTCAGTGATCTGCTGCTTCTACCTTCTTGCTGCTTGTCTCTGTTATAAAGTGGATATGATTGGCTGGTAAAATGAGGATGCCTTTCATACATGTAGAAACCATGGAGGGTCAGAACCTCCGGAGAAAAGTACATTCTACAGTCACTCAGATATTACACATGGTGTTTGTTTTAGGCTGATTCTGCTTATCAGACAAATTAAAACAATATTAAATAATAATCATAAATGTGGCAGCTGTGCTGAAATCCTCCCCCTGTCCAGAGGAAGACTGTGACGTCACCTTCCAGGATTTCAGGTCACTGATTTTCCAAACTGTCCCCTGCTGTGTTTTGGGTCTGCTGGTGTGTGATAAAAGCTGCTGATGATGTGTCAGGTCTGTCAGCCCCCCCCCCCCTCCTCCTCTTCCTCCCTCCTCACTGAACCCTCTCTGTGGTTATATAACATTGTAAATCCTAAAGGACCATCTGGTACCAACAACACTATCCATCACTAATTGTTGTTGATGCACATGGCAACAATCATCAGACCTCTCTCTCTCTCTCTGTCTCTCTCTCTCTCTCTCTGTCTCTCTCTCTGTCTCTCTCTCTGTCTCTCTCTCTCTCTCTCTATCACACACACAGACACACACACTGAAATGTATCTTTGTGAGGAGCTTTCGTGTCTAACCCAAAAATACAGACTGAGACAAAATGAGCCCTTTAAACTCTGCAAAGGTGTAAAACTTGAACTAGATCTACGATGGTTAAACCAAACACACGTCTCTCTCTCTCTCTCTCTCTCTCTCTCTCTCTCTCTCTCTCTCTCTCTCTCTCTCACACACACACGCACGCACGCACGCACACACACACACACACACACACACACACACACACACATTTCAACATCTATTATCTCCCCTTTGTTAAGATTAAAGCAGCTCAGGTTGCACGAGGGATTAGACTGGTTGGGACTTTGTAATTGCTGGGGATGGGTCACCCAATGAGTATTGTGTGTGTGTGTGTGTGTGTGTCGGGGTCAAGCATGTAGGGGGCAGGGATTACATGACCCCCAATGTACATGTCCTGTTGTGTGCTTTGTCAGTTCCTGTGAACCGTTACAGTCCACTAAAAGCCTGCTTGTAAATGAGTGTAATGCAAAGAGCTCTGAGCTTTAGATCAGATGTGTGTGTTCACATCAGAGCCTCCATGTCATTTAGTTTAATATCCATTTATTCTACTGTCCAAACTGCTACATTAAATACCATATATGTAGGTCATTTAATGGACACATATACGGTTGAGAGAGAACAGCCCCACACCCCTCACACACACACACACACACACACACACACACACACACACACACACACCAGCTTCATGCTCTGTAGCAGAGGGGACAGACAGGACTGAGGGTCTGCAGGTTTTTAACATGATGCTAATAACGTCATGCTATGTGCTTCATGTACAAATAAGTACAAACAAATATACAAACAGTGGAATCAGTGCCAGCTGATTGTTTGTGGTCACTAACCTCGCTGTCACACTGAGAGCAAGTTCATTGATTTCCTAAGTGACCTCAAAACCCGGGCACCACTCTTCATGGTGATGTGCTTTTGTTGGATGAGCAGTGGTTTTAGTTAGCGTTACTCTCCTTCACATTCACAAACATTTTTTTCCCTGTAAGCCATTTAAAATGCTTTGTGAATGCCTCTGAGCCTCGTGCACATTTCCAATTAGTCAACAGAAAGTAATGAAGAAGGCTCTCACGTTTGACAACTGAACTTTCCTAACAATATCGGAAAGGTCGAGGTTAGTAAAATAAGACGTTGATATTCTACATCATGCACCCTAATCCAATTTAAAGGGCCTACACGTCATATGATAAAATATAAGTCATTATTTTTCAGCGGTTTAAATTTGGTTGAATGTTTTTTTTGTGTTTACTAACTGTAGTGTTTCCATCTGAGTAAGTGAATTATGATTATTGTGTACAGCAGGCTGCAGACCTGAAGAGTGTCTAGGCTGTAGATCCATCCAGCCAAATGAAACGTACTTAAAATAAGCAGCAGTCAGTCAACATGCTGCTGCTAGAAAAGGCTGACGTATTGAGTTCAGACTGCTGTGCAGCCACAGCTCCTAACTTCACTTTGCTTTAAAAAAAACTCTTTATGTTGTTGTGATAGCAACCTTTCCAAAACTTGACAGCAGACTTTTTACTGGAAGAAGCCTGTTCATTGATGTATTTAGAACAGGATGTGAATAGAGCAATGATTCTGTTGTAAAATGATGTTTAGGCTTCCAAATGTCACAAATACCTGCCTTCATTTGAACATAGACAAAGGATGTAAGTGAGACATTACATTCATTTTATTTGAACCACACAAACCCATTTATTGAAATATTCTATAATAGAGGACTGACAGAGGTCAGAAATAACCATCTACCATCTCATTACAAAAAGTCAATGAATATAAATGACTGAGCAGTGTGCACTGAGCAGCATCAAACAGATGAATGCAGCTGTAACTTTATGTTTTACAGGGTCATCTCGGTTCATTTATGAGCATAAGTCTGAATGTCATTTCCCCACATAGAAAACACTGTCTCTCCCAAACAGTTGACACAACAGTGGCTATTTCTGATGTGCATCCAGTACTTACAGCTAACCTATTAGTACCGCAGAGTTAAGTAGAGAAGACCTGCGGGTGGAAAGCATCAGTGCAACACAAATGAGACTTCAACACCTTCTTGATATTTCTTTGAAGTAAACTGTTGTGTTTTTCAGAGCTTCTCTTTGTGCAGCCCGCTCAGCTGTAATAAATGATGCATATAGTCTGTGTTTGCACACAACAATAATAGAAGCTATGTCATCAGTTCAAAGTGCAGATGTAAAAACTGTCACTGTAAAGTGTGTTCCTGCTTCCTGTGGATCAACAGTGTTTTGTTCATGTTCATGAACAACAAACATTCCAACATATTTCACATTTATTCACTTGATATGAGTGATCTGTCTCTTTGTGGACACAACAGTCACAGAGCAGGTGATTTAATTGTGTCTGCCCCATCTGAAAGCATGCCATTGAAAAGTTTAGTGAAGCTGCTGTACGCTGCTTTTTATCAGAGGTGAGGAAGTTAAGCCAGCACACATTTGCCAAACCAACCACTTAGTCTTAATCCCTGAAGTCTGAAATCTTGCAAAAGTGAAATGAAAGCATTTCCAATCATTTTGTGGCTGTTTAAGCTTGGCTAGAGTCTCTACTGTTCCTTGTGTACAATGGAGGAGAACACACTGACTGTGGTTCTCAGCAATTACCAGAGCCAATGGCCTTTATTTACCACAGGGGTCAGTGCTGAGCCACTTCCAGCTCGGTGCAGGAGAACTGTTATTCATCCGTCATTGTGAAATATGAAGCTGGCTCGGCTTGTTGTGTCTTTTAAAATGGAGCGGATTGAACTCTTATTTTGAAGTTGGAACTCTGAGGTGACTTTAATTTAGTCACTGAGACAGAAGTAATTAACCAGTTCAGTTGCTATGGATTCTAAAATACAGGTAGAAGATACAAGATATTGATATTGACAAGATATTGTCGCTGATGTTCCTCCAGCAGAAAGATTATAATAATAGAGAATTTGACACATCATCATCGGGTGTTTATAATGTAAAAATGTTGGTTAGATTTAGTTAAGAGAAATAATAAGTGAGTGGGTAGTTTTGAAAGAAAGATGAAAGCACAGTTGTTCTGTGCAAAAACACAGTCTAAAGTTTGGCTGAGGTCACAGTTAGGGTTAGGGTTAAGATAAATGTCTTTTGCTTCTTTGGCAGAAAGTGTGAAAGAGACACATTCTAGGCTGGAAGGTGTATTTCTGTCTGTGTTGAGGACCCATTGTGTTATTGTCATGGCTCCTCAAACTAGTGTGGACCTGTGAGAGTTGTAGTCTTTGCTTTAGGACTTACTGTATGTACCACCCTCCTCAGACTCATGTGTTGGTTTCAGAGAGTCTTAGGATGTCGGTAAGAGTGTTGAACGTAGCATGAGTGCTGAGAACAGAGTGATGGCGACCTGTGGACCGCACACTGTCTGTACACCAGATCACTGCTCCCGTGTTTGTGTGTGTGTGGACGATCTGTGTGTATATTGATGTGTTTATATTATCGATCTCCGCTTTGTAACAGAGGGCTGCAAAGCTTGTCTGGGTGGATGATGACTACCTGGACACAATGAATGCTGAGTAGCTGACACAGCTGCTGCGGTGCTCAGAGAGTGGCTGGCTGCCTGACAGCACACAGAATTCTAAACCCGGGTAAGTGGCTTGGCCAGTGTGTCTCATTAATTTGTATTCATCAGGATCACCATTCACTTCTTCAAAAATCTGTTTTGACCTGGTCGGAAGAGACTTTTACTGAACACTGTGAGGCTGCTTTCACCACACCCCACAAATCCTAGTAACCATCAGAAGTGACTCCACTGCAACTCTTCAGTGTATGTATAAATTGACCACACAGGTCTGTGAGACATGCTTTTTCATCTCCCTATACATCAGTATATGAAAACAGTCTGCTCTCATTCTGTGGCTGTATGTAACAATCAATATTTCCATGAATAAATCAGTACGCAGCACACAGCGGCTCCCTTTTACCTTGTCTGGGCAGCAGTGGCTCACTTCTAATGGGGCTTTAATGTGATCTAATGTGCCCTTTGGCAGTTATATTGGAGGTCATGGGTTCATGTGCGAGGATAAATGTCAACAGCTGAGAGCTTTTCGACATTTGACTTGCTGTCTCGACCAAACATCCAAAGTCCCATTCCTACTTATCACTACTAATCAATGTTCTGCTTATATTATGACATGGCATGCGTCATCAGGACCACAGCAGCAGGCTCAACCCATCGCTGATCTAGTTGTAGCTGTGATCCATGACAACCTGAGAGTTGAAAAAGTAGAAACACTCTGTGGAAGAAGCTCGAAACATGCATTAATGGGAGATGAATGTGTGCAGATGGAAAGGGAGAGAAGAAGAGAAGTGCTCAGTGCATCATGGGAAGTCTGTAGTCAGTCCTAGTCCTGTAGCAGCAGAACTAAGGAGCGGTTCAGGACTCACCTGAGCGAGCCGGAACTGTGAGCTCTATGAGAAAAGATTTTGGAGTTTATGTGGAAAAGTCACCAGTCAGTCCTCCGTTACAAAACAGCATCCATCCACGGCTCCAACACAATCTTACAGCTTCCATAAGATTGTGAACCCGGTGACGCTTTGTCAGCCAAGCTGTTTATCAGGTTTTCGAGATTTACATCTTCAGTAGGAGCCAATGGACTGAAAGCCACAGACAGAGCTGAGAGACAGCTCAACACATCATAGGATTTTCCTCTTTTCATCAGATGCATTTATTCATCTTTAGATATCGATAGCATTTTAGAAATGTCGTTTTTTTTTATAACAGTGTCAGAACAACAGAGGAAATCATTTAGGCCCAAGTTATTTTCATGACCATGTGCTGCTACAAACTGCAGCTACGTTCAGAGTTTCTCAGAGGGCAGCACTGCACATGCACTGGTGAGATATTCACAAACAAGTCAAGGAAGAGCACGCTGACGTCAAGTGTCCAGCAGTAAGGCAGAGCAAGGAGCACTGACTCGTATGCCTTCTTATCTACAGTCCTCAGACTTCACCAACAGTGAATATTATTTAATCAAAGTTTTGTACATGATAGTACACAACAAGAAGTGACATCCAGGCATGCTGTGGAAACAGTCCACACACTGTGATCTGACTGTGAATCAGTTCAGTCAGTCTTGCTGTTCAGCCATGGCAGTGAGGTGGCGTTCAGTCAGTTGTTCCTTCAGAGTGAACTCTGGATTTCCATGACATTTGCAACAGACCTTCCTGATCTCAGGATGAACCCCCTGACTTTTCATCTAACGCCATGCTAGCATGACTGTAAACCCTGAAGGGCTCAGAGGTGCTTGTCGGATCATTGAACAGTGTCTGAAACCACCTCCCCCAAACCTTTATGATGTCAGAATTTTGGGTGGTGGTGGGGGCTGTGTCCAACAATCCAAGTGTCATTTCCCCAAACCGATGATCCGGCAGGCGGGCCCACTTGGCCAGGTGTGCAGAGGTGTGAAAGTTGGCAGGGTTTGAACTTTTTCTGTCTCAAGCTCTTTTTAAATTCTTTCCACAGCGCCTTGAGAAAGCACAGCACCATCCATTATCACCAGGAAAGATAGAAACAGTGTGTGTTGCTACCCCATTTGAAGGATGAGTGTAACTCTGTATCTCACAGTTTTGATATTGTTTGGATCTCCAATTTATTTATACCTGAGCTTTTTGTTCTATCATTCATAATGATCTTTTCTTGAAAATAATAATATTTAGGAGGAAAGTGGAGCTCAAAAGCAGCTTGCCAAGAAACACACAGGTTTTCAATAATGTTCAATAATATAAATTGATTATTTTAAAATACCTCACATAACATTTTGATGGGATGATGTTCAAATGACTGTCACATAAATGATTTATTTCTTGTAGATTTATCCTTTTAATTCCTCATATTTCATTTTCTTTAGCAGCAAAAAAACAGACATTACTGTCTGGTTATTATTATTATTATTATTATTATTATTATTATACTTAAAGTGATAATCCAGAACATCCATTATTGTGATGTATATGGTATATAAATATATCAGTATCAACAGCAGAAGTAGTATTTAGTTTACATCAAAATGTGCAAATATGAGAACTCTCTAATGGAAAGCAGGAAGATGTTTCCATGCCAGTGCAACTTTTTTAAATGAGTTATCTGGGTTTGTCACAATCATAACCCAGTTATGATGTTTACATACATCAAGCCAAAAACTGGGTTAGTGCCTGGCTGGTTCTCTCTGCGCTCTACCTCCCACTGAATATCTAACAAGAAGTAAGTGAATTAGAAGGACATGCATGTATTAACCATGACCACCTAACTGACTGGCTGACGGACAGAGGAACTAAATGACATTGTGTGTGTGGTGTGTGTGATCTTTATTAAAGAGAATGATTCATGGTGATGTCATGCAGATCACAAAAAAGTTGCAGAAAAAGTTCACTCTTTAAAAACTTGTAGTCAAGTGTCTAAAGTCAAGGTGCAGCTTCTGCACCTCGTTTATGGTTTATTCATAATGAGACTTCACACTCCCAAGGACCGGGGACTGGACTATCTGACGGCTCTCAGAGTGTGTGTGTGTGTGTGTGTGTGTGTGTGTGTGTGTGTGTGCGCGCACCATGTCAGCATGTTTGTGTGTGTCTGAGGGAGAGACAGAGGGAGTGTGTGAGTTAAAACTGGACAGGCGGTGTGGATGCTGTTGGCTGCCTTCAGATGGCTGGTCTATTCTGATGGAAAGGGGTGGCTGGGTTTGTACTTGTCTCTCATACACACACACACACAAATGCACAGGCGCACACACACATGCACAGGCGCACACACACATGCACACACACACACTTGCACAAGCTGCTCGGTGGCTGACATTCTCCTTTTTTCACCTCTAATTGGTCCTCTGGGAGTTGTCAGAGGTCTCAGTGGCTGTCTGCAAGGTGGCAACACATACATACACACAGAGAAAGCACACACACACGTACACAGCCATGTATCAGGAGAAGTAGGAGATGGAGGCGACAGAGGAGGAGAGGCACTGTGATTGTCACCTGAAGGTCATGAACATTTATCACTGTTTGTAAAGACAAAGGAGGGGAGATTGGAGCGGAAGCATCACGTTGGCGCTGTGCTGCTGTTCTAAACTGGGTGAACTGCTGTATGCATCCTGACTGCTTTAATAAGCGTCTCACTACTGTTTTGGATACATCAACTCACACAGGCCACCTAGTTATAATCCTGTTTAGTTGAAAAGGCCACAGAGTTCTAGCTGCATTGTGTTGGCCACAGACTACGAAGTGTTATATGCAGCTAAACGAGGGATTTGTGTTTCTAATTGTTCAGCTTTAAGCATCAACATAACATCATTGAAAAGACTCAGCTCTTTGTTTCTGTGCTGTACTTGAACTCAACATTCCAACACAGACACTGTGTTTGTGATGACGACTGGTTTTGGACAGGTGTCATTTTAAAGCAACATTACATACTGTTTTTTTTTTTATTTAGCACCCCCAGTGTCAGAGTGTAATCCCACTGTGGTAAATATGCTCAGCTGTACTCGAGAATTTGTTCCGATTATATTACTTCTGATCAAAAACTAGTGAGTCAACAACTTTGCTAACAGCCAATCATCAACCAGGTCACCAACAGCAGACCCAGCAGCAGCTAATATTACTGACTAGTCCAACAGCAGTCAGCCCAGCTCGGCGTCTGTCTTTCAGCCTTTGATTTCACCAAGCTCTCACCAACCACTGAAAGTCAGTCCATGATTTACCCTTGTTGTTTGTTTGTTCATTAGCTAACAGCAGCTACAGCTGGCAGCAGTTTACTTCACTGTACATCATAAACTCTGTAAATCACGGAGAGTTGAGGCGGAGCAGCCGGAGGACATTAGAGGAAAAACCAGAAAACATTTCCTCCATAAAATATGATCCAGTTTCACCAAAATCAGTGAAATAACTGGTGGTGTGTGACTTAGTGCTGTCAAGTGTTATGAACTTCTTGCAGGCGATCATCACGTTTGAAGTCTGAATGACAGAGACACCATTCACCTGATTACGAGTCGATGTAGCGTCAACATGATTTAACAGACGTGATTTTATGGGAGAAAAGTTGCACAATGGTGTTTTGAAGCAGATTCTCAGATTATGATTGACAGGTGTGTCTTTTACTCAGACATCTCCATGAAAGCTTCCTGCACCAGATTAGACAAATGCATCACTCACTGTGCTGGAAAAATATGTCACTTCTGGAGATTTATTCCTAAACTCTTCATGCATACGCTGCTGTTATGTAATGATTGTGGCATATTAGCAGAGGTTCCCAACATGAACCCCAGTTTTACTGATGTGACCGCAGCCTTATTCAGCAGGCACTGCATTGGCACAGTCCTGGCAGGCTTTGCAAATAATTGCAGAGAGTTGCTTGTAAATGAATAAGTGTCCAGTAGCACCACTTCATTGCAACACAGTCTGTAGTGTTTACGTTCAAGCTGTACAGTCAAGCCTTTTGAAGAGTTCCACTGATACTTGTACAGCCACGCCCTGTCAGTCAGTGTGTTCTGCAGGATCACAGCAGAGTGTTTGAAAAGTTTCCAGTCTGATCATCACACACAATCAACCTGATGCGAACAGGCTCTGTTGCAGGATATAATCACATCTCTTGATGCAGCCGCTCCCACATCCAGCTCACAATCTGCTCTAGCATTATTGTTTGAATTAAATATTTTACCATTAATACATGTGAGGGGTTGGTTAAGGTCAGTTTATTCTTCTCAACATAAATAATGGCAGGAGAAAGATGTGTGGTTCAGTGCTGTGCTGTCGTAGAACAAGTTGTTTTTCATTCCATGCTTTCATTGGATGCCTGAAAAGAAACACATTGGTATGCTGTAGTGTCTTTTAGTAACTTGGCCTAGATGTGAAAACACAGTGAGGTCCTTTACAACAGTCAACCACTGAAATTTCTATTTTCCTTGATGACCCCAATCTGTTTCGTGATGGACAAATATCTTAAAAACATTTCACAAAAGTGCTATGTCAAGGCTTTCCTCTCAGGCATCTGCTGCTGAGCCACTTTAAAATTGAATAAATAAACAAGTGAAAAGATAAACATGTCATTCATTCATTCATTTTCACACTGAAAATGAATTATCTGCACACGGCCCAGTTCATCTGTTGTGATTTTGTTGATTTTGACTCCTTGAAGTGTCGGACTCCACTGCTACAGTGCTTTAACAGCATTTTGGTGACTTCACTCACACACACACACACACGCAGACACACACTAGAATAACTAGGCGATGTGGGAAATCCCTTTGAACTGGAAAACTTGAAGGCCCCGGCCTCTTTCACTGCACAATAATGGAGCAGTGAGGCTCGTTAAAAAGCAAGTGAAGGCGTCCAGCCAGAATCAATCAGTCTCCTGTGTGTTCTTCACCTGATTCAATTAAAGCCTTTTCATAAAGCACCAACTTAATGGGCCTAATGCAGCACAGGCGGAGAGGAAACATTAGACGGAGCAAGATAGAGACAAGAAACAGCAAGAGACAGGGAACAAGTGAGTGAGGATCCCTCAATAACATCAATAATTCACCTAAAAAGAAGAACTAAGACCTAAACATGGATCTGTTCAAACCAGTCAGGATTTACAATGCAGAATACTTTGACTGATCAGAATAAGATGCTTCTATGCTGGTGGAGCAACACAGTCATGTTGTGATGGTTGAAAATCACGGCTGCATATCAGGGCTGCACCCTAGTGCTGAAACTGTGAACTGATGTGGAGGATTATCCTTCAAATCAAGCTCTGCAAGGCCAGTGCACAATGTGCATAATTAGCTGATTAGTCACTTAGTCATTTTAATCAGCCAGGTTCGTGATCGTGTCTGTTCTCCCCTGATGAGCAGCCTCAAAACACACACTCTCACACTCGTTACGCTCCAAAAAAAAAAAAAAAAGGTCTTTGGGAACTCTACAAACGTTGATCTGGTGTGAACAAAGTGTTGCCATGCCGTGTCGACACAATGTAATGGGTTACATTTGTATGGAAAGTAGCTCAGATAAAAAAGAACATTATTTTTGCTTGTTGCAGCAAGACACTGACAGAGCTCTGTGTGGGAAGATAAAAGCACATTTCCTTTCAGTGTCGTAATTGCTGTGTAAGCGTTCCTTCCAGATCCTTCAATGTGAATGCGTATGGATTTATTGACCCAGTGCAGTTTTTAAGTGCACAAAGACGCTTTTTGAGTGTTTTTCAGTGGCTACAACGACTAAGTCAGTGGTCAATCTGATTTTTGGAGGAAAATGTGTATTTAAAACCAGGACAATTTGTCTCCCTGCAACGATGCATGCAGAGAGAGGAAAGAGATGTTCTCAGTAGGGAATATTTAAACATATACCTTAACCACTGCTGTAAAGCCACTCTGTAATCCGTACGGCTACAGACTACAGATGACTAGTTCACACCAGTGCTGAGATGACATGTTATTTCTAGAGAACATTTATATCCACCCTGGTGATGAAGGAGAGGCGGAAATGAAGAACAGGATAAGCCTAAATTTAATCTAAAGGAGAGATGAAAGACAGAGAGAAATGTGGTGACAGTGAGCCATTCAGTGCTCTGCCTCTTTGAGCCAATCAAATGAAGGTTAACATTTACACCTGGACTCAGTCCAGACCAAATGAAGTGTATCAATGTAACCATTATGTACAGTAATCATATCAACGAAAGCAAATTGAATCAAATATTTGCAAGAGATTTCTCACCAATTCAAATTTCTAGGAAACACTTTTATGAGCCGCAGTCCAGTGAAAACCAAACTCCTGGTAATGAAGAACAAAGACCTCTGTCTGACTCCAAGCTGTCTTCTCAGATAGCTAACTGTACCAGTTCATTTTACACCTCAACTTTAGTGTATGAAGTTCTGTAACAAGGTGCAGAAGCACAGGTCCTGCACAGCTGCTGCAAGATTTCTACTCCTAATACAACCTATGAAGATAAGATAATCAAACTTCTTGTGTCTTCTGCAGTGTCCAGTTCTACATTCAGATGTGTCAAACTCGTCCACAGTCAACCTGAAATATCTGAATGTGAAACTGAGCACTATCCGTGTGCAGTTAATTTGATAAACTATCTGCTGTGTTCTAGCTTTTTTATTAGATATACCAGCTTCTCAGTTGTAAAGTTTCTTTTAGTTTGCTGTGGTCAAGAGACATAGGCAGTGAATGAGAGAGAGGGAGTGGGAGAAATTGAAACAAATAACTCCCCCTTCACACACACACACACACACACACACACACACATGCACCACTCTGCAGCTAATCACAGCAATAGTGAAAATTCTCTTTGGGTTCATCACTACCACCTTACACATGTACTCCATTGTCAGGTGTCAGCTGTGCAGAGATGGATGAAGGACAGCAGGAGCTTAAAGAATGTAGTGTTAAAGAAAGTGTTTAACGTTACCAACATCATCACACGTACCATCAGTGGAAGTGCAGTCCTTTGTGAGTAATTCACACCTCTCTTTGTGTAAACACCTGATCCTGATAAACAAGGCTCAGTCTTCAGGAGTGGCAGACAGTGAAGATTACATTTATCTTTTAGATTTCTTAACCTTGTCAGCATCTTCTCACTGGTCTCAGTAATGCTCAGTGTCTCTGCCTACAGCTTCTCTGCTCTCCTTTCCTTGGATCTCTGCCTTTGTTGTGTTAATGTGAAACCATAGTGTGACTCTATTCCTTTTGTAAAACATCTTTCTCCACGTGTTACTAATGACTGTACAGCGGGGCGGTGGGAGCATGGAGTGCATTTATGTGTCGTCCTCTTTATGCCAGGCAAAAATAAATCTTTGTTTACGGAGAGACAGGCGTGCTAAATGGGAATATTCAACGTTCTCAGGGGAGAGGAAGAAGATTCAGCATGGCTGTGTAAAAAGTGTTGGGTCCGTTTATGATAGAGCTCTCTGTAGAGTTGTGTGTGCATGTTGACTTCAGTTTTCATTTCTTATAGGATTGTTCATGCAGGGTGCTAGGCTGTTTGATTTACTATAGCTGTTAGGGCACTGGGATCAAGAAGTATATATGACTTACCCCAGAATTATCTCATGTAATGAGCAGGAACCATATCAGTGAAATGTCTACTGTATTCATCACACTGTTTATGCAGCGATGGCAAACTTGTTCAGTAGTGCTGCTCATAAAATAAGCCTTTATTTCAGGCTATGTCACATGCATGCAATTCAAGATGTTGTGATTTGCAACTTCAACGCAACTGCGGTGAATCCCCGTGAATTCAGGGCGGTGTTGCAATTTTAACCAATCACTGCGATTTTTCCGCAACTTCCGCGCAGTCTGCCCGGGGGATTCAACTCGGCAGGTCACGGATGGCCACATGGTGCGGGAGGATCCCCTCGCAGGACCTCTCCCCGGCGCTGGCTGGCCTCCGCCGGGCGCATTTACTCCGCGGTGGTGCTCCACGACCGGCTCTGGGTGGGCTTGGAAAGGCTCGGGGGTGAAGGTGGCTTTACAGTGCCCGCCGCCCGGACCTCCCCGGACTTCCTGGGGCTGTGGACTTAGTGCGTGCCCCCGGTGCAACTGTCGAATCGCAACTTATCGCAACTTTCACTTCCTCCCGCAACAAAAATGTAAAAAGCACCGCAACTTTCAATCTTTTTTGAAAACCTCATGCAACATCAGGCATTTTAGGCTGCAACTATTTCAAAAAAGGCCTGTGAAATCCTGGTGGGACTGTTAAGGCAGGATTTCTCTGGAGTAGCAATGTTGCCAGCTGTGCTAAACATTCTCTCCGAGCTGCACATGTATTTTTGTGCCAACTTGGCCATCAAAGGGTATCTTCTTTGATTGTCACGCCACCACATTAAGGGATCAGAAGATGCATCAAGTGTATCTTCCTGGAGGAACTTGGTCAGCTCTGCATCAGCCTGCACTCTTTTTGTAACTGCAGCTTGGGAATGACCTGTGAGGTGAGCTCTTCTGTTTTGAAGGTCACTCAGCCTCTTCTTCTTTGTGGGTGCAGCTGTGCTGCAGCTCTCACCACTGGTACCTTCTCCACTTCCTTGTGGCTCTTTAAAGTCCAGCAGCTCTTGCACAAACTGATGTTTGACATCATCCAATGCCCCCTCCATGCTGCCACGATTGCAGGTGAGCTGTATTTTTCAGTCAGTACCCTGCACATGTTTCGTTTAACATTGGCTGTCAGTGCAGTGTCATCGGGTCCTGGAGAGAGAAGTTCACCTTTAATCAGTTCCACTACAGGCTTAACTGAGGACATCTGTGAAGTCAGCCAGTGGCTTCTTTGCTGCGTTGATGGACTCCAACACAGAAACATCCTGCCAGGTTGGGTTGAGGTGGCCATGTTTTCTGTCCTCAACCAGGACACGTCTTATGGCTGGGAGCTGGTCCAGCACCCTCTCTACCATCTTCTGCTTAATGCCCCATCGTGTGGCAACATCCTGTGGGAAAGATAATATAGGCCTATTTGTTATTTTTCATTAGTTGGTCTACATCAACAGTCTTAAACAAATATTACTTTTTACATTTCAATTATTTATCATTACTAATTTGTATAATACTTATATTGTTTATATATTAGTTAATATGCAACACTATATAGTGTCTAATTGGCCTCAGCCTGTGCCTTCCTCAGGTCACTCTTCTTAATCCAGCTCATGTGAAATATGTTGACCAAACGTCTACAGAGTCCTATGGCACAGGCTGTCTGATCTTTGTCGCTGTCCAGACTATGGAACACAGCAAGATGGAGGTTGTGGCCAAAGCAATTAAGCCATGGCCAGCCAAGATTGCAACCACAATGTTCACACCATTGTCTGTAGTGATGCAGCTGGGAAAACTGTGTGGTTATGCTTTAGGTGGGCATGCAAGTTTGTTGTGTTGCCTTTTTTTGTTGCCACCACTTCTGAACAAATTCGACATACGACATGTTGATTGGCTCACCCTGCTCATTCAGTTTGAAGCCGAAATATTCCCACACCGTGGCTGTGGCATTTGGCTTTGCAATCATCTTTTTTCCTTGCGTTTCTCCGCACTTGATGCACTCCAATGCTAGTGGTCCAGCCTCCACACACAGAGACAAAGAGACTGAATGACTGACATGAGGGGTCGCTCTGTTCATTCTGCTATGGAACAAAAGTGCCTAGGTGCTGAGACCGAGCACCGAGTGAACCCTCTTGTTATCCAACCTGCTTGGAGACGAGAGATGAGGAAAACAAACACGCATGCACATGGCAATATATCGAGGCCGGCAAAATTATTGAGTTCATTTGAATTTTTTGATAATCCGCCCAGGCCTAGTCAATACTAACTGGACCATGAACGGAACCCAGAACTCTTCTGATGCCAGTCTTGCTTCCAGATCCTGCATCCATATGCAGATATTTGTTCGTAAAGATTATTATTACCACTAAGACCTGTGTGCTGCAGCTGTAAACGATGATTAAGAAGCTGTTTGTTCCTGCTGTGTTGTTTCTATTTACCACTTCATTTACATACATTTCCAAATCAATAAGATGAAAATTCTGCACTCCTACATGAAGCAGGTGCCAAGAAATGCATAAATTGCACCACTGCCTCATCAATGCAGTCTTCTTAAATGTTTAGCCCAGCCATGTGCTCACTGCTGTTTCTCTGCTTCTTTTACAGCTCTTCAGGACTATGACTGATAGACTCACCTTCCAATTCAAGGTGGTCCAGCTGGGAAGATAAAACACTTGTGACCTGTACATCCTCAACCTCCTCTGGAAAAATGAGGACTATCTTACTGGGCTTTGTATGTGTTCTGTGTCTTGGCCCGTCCCTGTTTGCTTTGTCTTTGAATGGACGGAGGATTGAGGCGGTAGATGGAGAAGGAGCTGCAGCAGCAGTCAGAGTGGAAAAGCTGCTCAAAAGAGTGAGACGAGGCTGGATGTGGAACCAGTTTTTCCTGCAGGAGGAATACACAGGCAACGACTACCAGTACATTGGCAAGGTAAGAGCTGCTTTCACTGAACGTTGAAATGGCACCATATGGTAAAAAATCCCTTGATTAGTTGGAAAGACACTCATCAGTCATGTTTGTTTTCTTCTCTAAATTGCAGGCTGTATTAATATGAAATTATGCTGAAGTTAATCACTCTTTACCCATTTTTCCCATGACTTCTGTGCCTGCAAGCATAATGAATTCAATCACTGCTGATGAGCATTACCAGACAAGTGTGCTCAAGAATCCTGGATCTTCTACCATTTAGTATAGTTACATAATGAAGATACACACAGAAACAAAAGAAGTTAAAAGTGAAATTCATAAACAAAAAACAACAACCTCACTTGGTTCAATACACCATCCTGTGTGGTTTGCAGCTATAGCCCCACCTGCTCTGCTATGAGAAACACACTTGACATGGGTATTATCCATGTCCATACTGAGACTTTGTGACTTTCCTCTGCTTGTTCTGCTGGTACACTATGCTTTAGAATTAACATTAGCATGAGTATTATCCTGTAATCCTGTGGCTCTGAGATGGTATTAATAAATATTTTTAGCGATACACAGTAAGTTCTTAACCTGTATTTTATGCACACCTGAGGGAAAGAAAGATGTTAGCAAGGATGATGTGATCTGACTTCATAAACATAATAAAGTCTTTCACAAGATTTACAATTTAGAATACATTTGTATTATTCACAACCCTAACCCCATCATTTTATAATAGGAATTAGACATAATAATGTACATTTCACTTTATTGACCAATAATTTATGGCCCCCTTGGCTTTATGGTCAATATCTTCACTGTTAAGTCCATTTTCAGTCCTGTCATCAACCTTGTCTCCAGCAGCAGCAGCAGCAGCAGCAGCAGCAGCAGCAGCGTTGGGCTGTTTTCAGCAAGAACAGTCCTGATCTGCCCGCTGTTCGCTAGCTGCCAAACAGCAGGACACAAAGTTGGCAATTAGCTGGTGAAAATAGTGCAGAACTTCGTAGCTAAAGGCAAACATTTTCCTCGAGAGACCAAACTGGAGCTAAACAGAGAGTGACTATTGGACTTGCACTCATTATGTGACCAGAAACAGCAACTCCAAATGAATGCTATTGTTGCTCTGTGTCTCTGTGTAATGTCTGTGAAGTTCTGCACACAAGTGATTAAAAAAAAGGAGAGTAATGAAACTTTAAAGCTGCTATCTGTGGAATTTGAAGATTTTCAACTTTGGCACACCCCAGTGGTCCTGTAAAGAACAGCTGTAAGTCCTAATCACATACAAATCTGGAGCTCACCGTGGCAGCATTGAAAACAGTGTACAACGTGTATTTTAGGCAAGGTATTTTGGATATGTGGCGCACTGAAAGCACCTCCGCTGCAGGTCTACTTCCTCACACTGTCAAAATAATGTAATATCTCAAATTGTGTGAATTTTTTTTGCTCCTCCGAACTGTAAAGACTTGTGTTGATGATGATGTGTTTGTGGCCCTGCAACTGTGCCGTGAAGTACACATTCAGGACAGAGAGGCCGAGAAGCTGACAGGAAGAAAATGGCACAAAGGCAGAATGTGCAATGTGAAGTGAATATATCAGGAAGGAGCAGAGACTGCTCACCTCACATGCACAGACATCTGTTCATATAACTCCCATGCTGGATGTCTTCAAGTCACCACCACCTAGTTTATATCTCTAACCAAAACTCAGCTGATCCTCTCATTCTTATATACGACATGTTATCTGTCACTTTTATGTCTAGAGTTACGTGTTTTAATGCTTTTCAACCTTTTCCATAATATCCACATGCATTGTTATGTCTCAACATGTTCCACTGCTACAATCTTTGTACTGCTACTGTTAAAGCCTGAAACACATTGTTTAAAAATTCTAATAATTACATATATTATATTTACACTGGTGACATTTTCAGTGGTCACACAAATAGCCTGGTTCCTGTGAGCTTGAAGCGTGTACATTTTTGGTACTAAATAACTTTGCAAATGTTTTACCCTTAGCCTTCTACACCCCATAGTGTCCAAGAGTACCCTTCCTATAGTTCGCTCTAGTGCCTGGAAGTACACGACATTATCAAATCATTCCCAGTGTATCAAAACCTGTAAAATAAAATCCTAAGCTTTGCATTGTAGATTTACATTTAAGTTGTCATCAATAACTGGAACTAGAAAAATACATCTTTATCTCAATGAGTGATATATGAGTTTCTTTGGTGGGTTTCCTCCCAGTTTTCAAATCTAAAGATGTGTCGTCCCAGCTTTACAATCCTCTGGAAGCTGTCAGATCGTGTTGTCAGGCAGATCCTGACCCACCGTGCAGAAAGGAAAGACACAAAGACATTGTGAGTTCAGTCTTTTCCTCGCAGGGAGGACTGACCGGGTCGCAGCACATACATTTAAGAATCTTTTCTCATATAAGTTGCCAAAGATACAACCTACTATCACATTACTGTTGATTGTTTCAACAGTGTGGGTTGCTCTATATTTCATCACATAATCACTGTAGATAAACAGCAGGACTCACTTGGCTCTCACTGCCCAGATTGAGGCTGTTTTTTGGGGGACAAATCACTGAAGCGGGGGAATGACTGGGTCTTATTGACTTTTCCGCATTTAAATTGGCTGTTTTTTTGTCTCATTGTAGCTGTACTGTTTTTTGTTATCATGAATGAAATCTCTGTTTACAACAGTTTGAGTTTCATTAGTTTTCATTCTGTTTCTGAGATAGAGCTGCAGCAACAGAGTGTAGAGGGTTAAAAGGGGAAAACCGACAATGTCATTTATATACATTGTTTGGGAGCTAAGCCACCATGGGACACACAACATTGCTACTGATGAGATACAACACGACAACCTAGAATCCAGGACACTGCTGGGAAAGGGACAAGGCTGTTGGTGGCCCAAGACAGCATTCAGCATGTCATAGCACTTAGTAGTTTTACAGTTTGCTGCACTGCACCATGGGTGTATTATTAGAAATGGATGCCAGATCCAAAGATGGCACCTATTCAGTCCAGTGAGAATGCTCCATGGCGCGTACGCCAAAGTTTCGCCAAACTTCTCAGTTTGCCTCCTCCTTATGGTGCCCACTGAATATGCGCAGTAGTGTTAGTATGACTGGCCTGACCCGCAAGAGATTTTTATATCTCAAATATGACACATTCATGCACCAAACATTCATGACAGATTGTTTGCAGTTGAAGGTGTCCTGTCAACATTTTTTTTTTTGGAAGGCAGGCCTGAGTAGCAGTGCTGTATCCAGGTTCAATTATACAGTACAATAATACTACAATATTTCTAATGTATCCTTAAATCCAGTAAGTTTTCTTTTAATTTTGTGTTTTTCAAAGCTCAAAGCTTTCAAAGAGTTGTCCTAGTTGATACCAGGTGCAGTAGTAAAATGATGGTTGCTGTTGTTGTGTGTGTTGCCGTCGTTCTTGATCATAGATCTGCTCGACCAGTCAACATCAACAGCGCTGCTGGCAGTCACTGTACCTCCTCCTGAGCAGTGCCCAATTTAGAAACTTGTCTCCAAAGCAATTAGAATTTTCTCTAGATGTCATTCATAACCTTTACTGAAATGCAAAATGTGATGTCTAGACTGTTTTTTTCTGGTCAGTGCCAGCTTCTGCTTGGCAGATTGTAAATGAGGCTGTTCTGCTTTGCTGAATGTCAACTTTCTGAGGCAGTGTCATTATTTTTAATTCATTAATTGATGACTGTAATGAATGGTTGAAATGCTAAAATTTATTAACACGCACAAGAACACTGAACCTCATAAAAATGACATGAAACAAAATATATTAAAAATATACTGTACTATGACACATTAGAGCTGCAACGAGTACTTGAGTAATTCGAGTACAAAAAATCCTTGAATCGTTTCTGTCACAGATTATGCAATAGTATTGTTGTTTAAAATTGCAAAAAAAAAAAAGAAAGAAAAAAAAACTTGATTAATGGCTGAAATATTCGGTAAAATACTCAATTCCAAAAAGAATCGATAGCTGCAGCCCTATTACACATACTGTATTAGAGCATGACCGATGAGCCACAAAAATCCAGCATCACTCATTGTCTGCATACAGGCATACACAAAATCATTCTTGTTTTACTTCATCGGCAAGCAAGGTTTCATCCATTCATTTAGTGTAATAATAATAATAATAATAATAATAATGATAATAATAATAACAGTAATAATAATAATAATAACAGTAATAATAATAATAATAATAATAATAATAATAATAGGCCATCAGATCTGTAACTGAATAGAAATATTATCTGCATCAACCATGACTGCTGCTGCTCTACCAGAACTCTCTGCAATACTCCTGCATATACTTCCTATTCCTATGTATTTCCAAGATTTTCATATATTCATATAGTGTAGTATATCTTGTATATATATATATATATACTGTAATTTCATATTTATTCATACACTTCAACATTCAATGCTACACTTAGACACTATCCGTTCACATTCCTACAGTGTACAGTACACACACTTATTTTGACACTAATACATCATTTTTGTTTGATTTGTTGTGTATTTATTCTCTCCAGATTTGACTTTTATTTTATTGTATTTGAGTTTTGTTATTGCATCTAGAGATCTGCTCCCCTTATCCACCCTGTGTCAATCTACAGAACATGTAATAGACTAAAAATGGGAAACAAAGCGTGATCAAACTATTTTAAAAATGGTTTAGAAACATGTGAGGCCTCTGGTGGAGCTGCATATGAAACATGCTGTCAGCTGATGTGTGATTGCTCATAATAAGGTGTGTAATGTTCACTTAGCTCGTGCAGAGACAGCAAAGGTATGTGGGGATGTTCCTGATCTAACCGGCTGCTCTGTTTAATATCGAGGAGTTTCTCACTCGTAGGCCTATTAGTGAAGTTAGCACACAGTGCAGAGTGCTGATAGTTGGAGTTGTGCTGTTTGATCAGTAGCCAGATGCCGGGAGGTATTGTGCTGCTCTGTATGAAGCCCGCTGTCTGACAGCACAAAACAAAGTAAGCTTTGAAACAAACAAGAGTTTGCCATGATTGAGGTAAACACAGAGAGAAGCGAGACAGAGTCAGCAGACTTTCCCTCCCCGCTGTGATGTTGCCTTCACTGCAGGGGGTCTGCTGGGTGCTTCAGATATGCCATAGTGACAACAGTATGGTTTGGAGACAGATTAGCAGGGATGAGATGTGTTCAGAAGGGGCAACAGTATGGTTAGGCAAACATTCATAACTTACTCCTTTTACTCCTGATACCATGGAGTATAGACATTTAAAAATCATCTGATACAGAATATTCATCCAATTTATTAATATTCAGCTGCACAGCAAGCATTACCTTCAGATACATTCAGCTTCACATCAACCTTTTCCATGCAAGTAAACAACAAATAACAAATAACTCCAGGCCTAAACCGCCACAGTCCAACTACAGCTCCATGTTCAGGAGCCAAAATCTGGAAGTATTCCATAAAGACATAAAAACGTGACACAAGCAGCTTTGTGTTCATACACAGAGTCAGCATGGCCAGCGAAAGCTTCAAAGATCATTCTTTCTGTCTTCCATAGAAGAAATAAATGTATTTTTTACATCCAGTTAACTTCCAGGATGTGGTAACACGGCAACCAGAAAGAAGTGAGTCAGAATGAATCAGACAGACCGCTGACATCCATCACACTTTACAGACCGCCCTCCTGCTTCAGCTCTCATCTACTGTACTTACAGGGGGTGTACAATATCATCACATTTCCCCAGATGATGCATGCACAAGTCTTTTATATATCATCCTAAGAGTCAAGTGCACATTCTGCAGCCCTCAGACAGATGTGAGAAAAGCACTTTATGCATTTTTCATACATTTGACGTCTAATGAGTGATTTGTATCCGTGGATATTTTTGTGCTGTTCTTTCCACATGGCCTTGTG
Source organism: Larimichthys crocea (assembly GCF_000972845.2). NCBI lineage: Eukaryota > Metazoa > Chordata > Actinopteri > Sciaenidae > Larimichthys > Larimichthys crocea. The sequence goes on from NC_040028.1 coordinate 653,012, forward strand.
TTTTAGTCAACTATGGTAATACGGGAGCTGTGTTTTTATATATGAATACAGTACATTGGTTAACATCCAGTTCCTAAGAAAAAGCCACCAGGGCAAACTATTCTTCAGTATCACTTACACAAAAATTACAACACGAGTGTAACCCTGGATCTCTGAATCCTACTGGCACAGTAAGCCCACTGCTGCAGGGTTTTTCAATAAGAGTTAGAAATAGCAATGAGCAGAAAAAGTCTTTCTGTGGTAACTACTAAATGTGGTACCACTGTCAGCATGAAGGTGATTGTAAAAAACTGTAAGAGACAGCAGTATGGTAGAGATATGGTAGCAGAGACAGTGATCTGGGACACATAAGGACTCCAGAAAGCATACTCTGCTCTGGAAATGCGCTGTGGTGAAATGTCTGCAGGCTTCGTCAGCTCGTGTTAGGTGAAAGCACGGAGGTGTTGCAGCCCTGCAGACTGACAGATCAAATCAGACTGAACACTGCTGGAGAGAACAGGCAGCAAGGATCAAAAGAAGAGAGGGAGGGAAAAAGGGAAAGAAGTTGAGAGAGTGAGGGGGGGGGGGGTATGCACAGAAAAGGTGGCGCAGAAAGGGTGGCGTTAAAAGAGTAGCTGAAAAGAGGAGGGCATGTAGAACAAAAGAACAACAGGCAAGAAACAAGAAGAACAAGAAATGAGCTCAAAGAAGAGGAGACGTGAGGGACAGCAGAAAGAGAAAGTCTGCTGACAAGTAGAGAAGGAAAAGGTGAAACACTGCAGGTCGACTCCAGGAAGAAAAGCTGAGCTTCCATTCACAGTCACAGAGAGGAACATTTAGTGCAGTTTCCTGCTTGCCTGAAGCAGAATATAGGATAGGGAAATGAAACATATATATAGTATATCATCACCCGTTGAATAATAAATGAAATCTGCTTCGTGTGATGTGCTCAATGAATTGTTGTTGTTTGTTTGTACAAAAGTGTAAAAAAGAGGCCAAGTGAAATATATATCATCAGAATATCCCTCCCTGCTGAGGAGTTTGATACTGAAGTCCAGTGTTTTTCATATCATTTCATGATATAGTCAATAACTCAAATGAGAACTGTTGAATATTTATTTGTATTTATTTATTTACTTATATTTACTTATACATATATATTATGGATAAAATAACAACATTGAAACATTGTTTGGTTGATCAAAATGGTCTTACACACCCAAAGATATTACAGTAAAGGGATAAATATCTCAGCATGGAAAGTTTCTGTTAGTTGATACACAGTAGTTATGATCTTAAGGTACAACTGTGGCCCAACCCTTAGCTGTCTAACTGTTGTATTGTAAGTGTGAGTCATGGTTTTGTATCTGTCAGTTGTTGATGATGATGTTTATTAGAATATCTGGTATGATGTGTCCAATATATAATTCACAGTTGTCTGATCATATATGGTTCATTCCAATATCACAGATGTTCATGGTCTACTCCCTGTGCTGACTTTCTCTGAGGTTTTCCAAGGCTCACTTTTTATGGCGATGGATTTGTGGAGGGATTCATGCAAAGATCAAAGCTGTATTCATCCACAGCACTGTGGACTTGTTAGTGCGTTAGTTGTGCGTTAAAGTTAATTATTAAAACAATCCACTTACATCGTATGATTTGGTTGCTCAGAAAAAAAGCGAGTAAGAGGATCCTGTTTGGGATTTTTTGTCAAACCGTTTCCAATATGAAGAATGTATTTGATGTTTATCGTAAGCCACCTCCATCACACACCGTGCGTTTTGATGCACAATCTTACAAAACTGTCTTTAGTTCAGGTGTCAGACTGACAGACTGATCAGCTGTTTCCTCATGGCTCCCATGGCTCTATAATCCATTGATGATGGCTCCACACAGATCTGATGGAACCTTCCTCACATTAATACATCAAACAAACACAAATGTCTGATTAACATCCTGTTTATGCACTGTTTTTTAACCGATTCAGATCTTGCGACTGGAGAATTGGCTCCACCCACTGCTTATCTTGTAAACTAACTCCTAATACTCACTTAACAGTAGTGGAGTGAAATATTCATTTGCATTTTCTTTTGCTAAATTCCTCAAAACTCACCGAAATGTGATACATTTGGATAGATGGCTGTAGATGATCTTTCAAATCTGTATGACATAAAAAATAAAAAAAAGGCAATCTAGCAAGTTTTCTGGTATAACAGTATAATGTAGGTCACATCACGGTTATGTGTTGCCCATATATTTGTCATTTCAGACATCTGGATAAGCCTTTATCCTGGCTTTGAGAACACTGCTACCAGCAGTACTCTAATTGCATACAGACGGTCCTGGTGGCCCCACAATTTCTGTCAGCTTCCTCTGACTACTATAGTAGTCATGCAATCATGTAAGGGCAACAATGGCCCCAAGATCCATTTATTGGCACACTACCTTTACTGGTAGCCCACACAGTCAGAAACCATCTTCACCTATCTTCAGAATATATTTATGATGTGAACATCATGTATGGAATATTATCATGAGGAAACCTGAAAAATACAGTGAATTTAGAAAGCAGCTCAAATGAAAATTTCATTCACATCTGTTGTATTAAGATTAGATTTACAGAGATCTTAAAATCTTTAACTGAAACTACAGGCAGTGAGAAAATAAAGAAATAAGACGGAAGAAACTAAAGTACTTCACTGTGATCAGTAGCATTATCACCTTTGTGCTTGCTGAAACAATCATGTTGAATCCTCAGTTTTCTGCATAGTGCTGCATTATCACTGCATCTGTTCAACAAGCTGTTCAATGATTCCTTTGGCTCACAGGCATGGGCAAAAATAACTCCTGAATTTTCCAAAATTCCACTCAAAGGTGAAGAAAAAAAAAAACCCTCCTGTAGGAGAGGAGGAGCTGGTAAAACTGAAAATGTGAAACATAGTGGCTCCAAATGTTTTCACTGCACATGACACAGACCAAAGGCAAAGACACAATCCCTCCACACTGCTGATTTGCAATGTTATCTTCTTTTATGTGTGTGTGTGTGTGTGTGTGTGTTTGTGTGTGCAGCGTGTGTGTGCAGCGTGTGGTTATGTGTGGGGTTATCAGCAGTGAGCCAGGAAGACCCTGAGGAAAAAAATAGCTTTTTGCTGTTTTTGAAAAGTGTGGAAGTGTGGAAGAGTCTAATTATCCCCCCAGTCTCATCAGAGTTGTGGAAAATTTTGTTTAGAGTAGTTTAGTTGTTCCCAGAATCATCCATCATCCACCACAACAGAAGTCCAGCCTAACCAGAGATTAAAATTTTATTAAAATCATTATTCTCCACTGGAGGAATCATTTCAGTTCAGTGCAGCATTCCACTACAGTCGTCCCTCGCTATAACGCAGTTCACTTTTCGCGGACTCGCTGTTTCGCGGATTTTTTTAGTGTAATTTTGCATGCTTTATTTTTACAGCGTACTGTACAGTATGAACCCGCATTGTGTTCTGTGTCCTAAATTGGCTAAAGGAGAACCGCACATATGTTTTGCGTTCTGATTAACTAAGGAAGTACTGTACGAAATGTGTGTAAAAAGGTGTATAAAAGTGTGTGGTTAGGGGTTTTACGGCCTTAAAACATGTATAATAATTGTGAAACTTTAGTTTTTTGCGGGTTATTTTTAGAACGTATCCCCCGCGATAAACGAGGGACCACTGTATTTGTTTCATGCATACAATTACACTCCATTCAGACAGGATTTTAAAGCACTCTTAACTAAAATCAGCTGGAATGTCTTTGTCAGCCATCTTTCTTCATTTAAACAAGGACTGCACACATTTTACACATCAGTCAGTTATCAGGGTTATCTCTGTTACAAACTGTTTAAAAGATGTGGCTATTAACAGACAGGGATGGTCAAATAAAAGGATACAATTGAGCTGTATTATGGGAAGTGGAGTGCAGTGTCATGACTCATACTATGGACTGAATGTCACAATATCCCAGGCTGTCAAGCTGCCATATCATATGAAAGTACAATACTAGATGGCTACAGGCCCTCTCTGATAGTGGAAAATAATCAGTAGTTTGTGGAGTAGTGGAAATAAAGAGGGTGCTGAAACTGTAGACCATGTAAAGAAAAATGGACGTAGTAATGGACAGCTCTAGCCATCGCCATCTTGGCAAATGGGCAAAGAGATGGAGCTGAGGTGAGCCAAAGAAGTCTAGTTGCAGAAACCAGCTATAAATGTCTGAGAAAAAATTGGATGGTTATTCAGAGGTAAGGAACCTGGCTGTGTGTCAGTACCCCTTGGCATACCCAAGGGGTACTGACACTGTTACTGAAGCAGCATGTGGTGGATCAACACCTCAGACTTTCTGTTAGCTTCCCTTTTGATTTGTTACCAATCTGTTATATATATACCAATTAAAATCAATGTGAACATAAACAGAACAGTGACATGCAGTATTATGTCAAAATCAATGCCAATAAAGATGAAGAAGGCCAAAATCTTTACTCTGTTTGGTCAAATCACAGACATGGAATCAGCAGCCCTCCTGGGGCATTGATTTCTGCATTGTTATAACATGAATGGCTTAAGCAGACCCTGGTCCTTTTTTTTCTTTTTTTTTTTTGGTTCAGGGGACTTCTGTGGGAACAGAGATATAAAGCTGAAAGGAAAATCCTCTCATTGACAACCTAGCAAAACTCCAACAGGCAAAGTCTGCAGATTTTGGTTTTTGTAGAGGAAGAAGAGGTGTGAGTCAGCACTCTTGTTTCCCATCAAGGCTCATTGGTATGGGCAGGAAAGTGAGTTTTGAAGGCCGGAGCTCAAAAGCTGACCCAGTCATTGAGTTCTTGGTTATGATAACAGCCCATTAAGTCGGCACATAACAAACTGCGGACGGTGCCATGCCATTGTCCCAATGGCCCATTATTCTGAAACCCCAACAGACCAAAAAATGTTCCATTGGACTAAAAGCTCATTTGTCCAACAGGTTGTTATTCCGAAGGCCTGTACTTCTGAAAATGGAACATAACATGGAATTTTCTATCCTTAAGTTACACAAGGTCATTTGTGAGCCTTGAGGTCCTTGGCAGTATTAGTTGTTTGGCTTTGACTGGGTGCCAGCCTATCTCAACACTGTGGTGTCCAGGGTCGAAGAGACCTATTGCTTCCTTCCTAAACATAATAGATAGCTTGCCATTGACATTTCAATCTGCGTAAACAGACATCTGTGTCTCCAGATTAGAATGTGTTGACAATAACACCTGCATGGGTAAAAACATTCTATTTGGCTAAATCTGGGCGTATAGTATTTGTGGTGTTATCTTTGGGTTTAAAGTCTATCGACCAGCATGAGTTTGGCAGAACGTGAGACCGACTCAGGCACTTCTGATGAACTTTGAGAGTGTCTCTAATTCTCCTTGGCCAAGCATCAATAAATAATACAGCATAAGACATCAGAGGCTCCTGAACACTTTCTTCCTTCCTGACCTCACCATTGACCTTTGACTTCAGGAATTTCTCCACAACATTACATATATAAATATATAATCTTTTCCTGAACCCAGCCAAGTTGTTTTGGTGCCTAAACCCAATCAAACTGTGACTGCTTCACAATATTAACCACATGTTCATTATTGTCACCATGACAACAAAGGTCACCTGACCATTGTTGCCATGATGATGACCTGATTTTCCTCTACATTTAAATAAACAATATTAAGATACTAAGGGAGAAAAATCTCTGGAGAAAATGTTTATTTTGGGAAAAACTGGTTATTGTTGCAGTGGGTGTTTGATTTTGTGATAATGGTGATTTGAAGCGATTGCACATACAAATTACACATACTGCTGGATGTTTTCATCAAGTGCTAAAGGAACACCCCCATATGAGCCATAAGATTGTTAGCCATCAAGCCCAAATCCTTGTCATTTTAGCTCAGCTAGCCCTATCAACAAGGAACGGTATTAAAAGTGACCAAATCATATCAGCAGCTCTCTGTTGGAACTTGGCAATAAATAATATAAACCCAAACTGGTGGTGGATTTGGAATTTAATACAGGTAGCCATGGCCCCCAATGACTGACTCCCATAGACTTTAATAATCCTGTTACTTTCAGTTCAAATTGTTTATCTAGCAGTGAAATAAGAGAGCTGCTGGTATGGCTGTAGACTCGTAGTCTGGGTTTTATATTACTGCAATTAAAACCATTGCTTACATGGGTCAGAGCACAGGCGGTTGATAAAAGGCAACTATAGCTGAAGAGTGAGGCATACAGATGTATTCATTGGAAATAGTCCATTTTAAGATTTTTTTAAGAGTTTGTTTGGAGCTATATCCTTCATCAAAAAGAGCAAAATATTCTCCACAGCAGAAAAAGATTGAATAACCTTGTATTTGATATTTGTAATATGGCCATCTGGAAGTCCAAGAATGAGGCACACAGCGTCTAACTCTTATAAACCCCACCAAAAAACCCCAAACATTTATTTTATACAGCATTCATATGGCAGAACAGCATCTTTGTTCTTTGTTAGTGTTTACAGCGCAACTTTGTTAGATTCCGGATGGTTCATGCTTTAAAGCCTCTGACTTAACCTGGCAGGAAGTCTGGGTCGTCCAGAACAGGAGGAAGATGTTAACTGAGCATGGCCATTTTAGAGACACTGCTCACCCTCACGTGAAAATCTTCCACATGAATAAGAACAGAAACCATCCAGAGTGTTTTCCTCCTTTACCAGAATGATAAGAAGTGTCAGCCAGATATTTCTCCAGCACTGAGTGGTCTCTGGTATTCAGATTGCTTGATAATGACAACAGGCAAAATTTAATTATTTGATTAGATTTGTTGGCTTTTGTCTCTTTTTAAAGCTCTATTTTCACCTTTTCTTTTTGCTCCATTCTCTACAACATATACACCAAAAGAATGCAGACTAGAGTAGCTGGTAACATGTCACGTTGCAGCCATGATGCTGGTTTGTTCCATCCTCCACACAACATCAAACCTAACCAGGAGCGTTTCAGTTTTCCCTCCAGACTTAGTTAACTTGCCCAGATTTGGTCGTTTTCTTTGCTTATCTGCTTCTAATATGTAAATATTACATAGTTAAATTGTATCCCTTCTGTCTGTTTTTACAATCAGAAGTTTGCACAGGGTATTTTACAGAACAGACATGTATTCTCCACAGAGCCGAGCAGTAAGCCGCTTCTGGGATACTTCTGAACAGTGAAACAGATTGTGGTGCATCCGGTGGGGTTTGATTAGCTGTGGTGGAGACGGAACGCATTGTATCTGTGCTCAGTGGAATTTAACCCTCAGCATGACTGGTTTTAAGGTTAGGGTTACATACAGTATGTTAGACATTGTGGAGTTTGCCCACTTTGTCCTATTTTATCATTTTGACCATCCCTGTTTGATACTCACATCTCTGGATCTCCAGAATCTGTCACAGGCCGGTAAAACATACAGTATTCATACTTGAGTGGAATCTAATCAAAACGGGATTTAAAAGTTCAGGTTAACGGGTCCCATGGGAATCCAGTGCAGATTCAGTTCTGTAGCAGGCTGCATATGTCATCGGATCATATTTAATTTAACAGCTAGAAAACTCTGTATTAATCCAGTTTGGACCAGATCCTTAAAATATTGGACCCTCATATAAATCTATTCAAACACTTTGCTTGTACATGTAAGTAGCTCACACCTTCCACAGGTAGTGGAAAAAGTAACAGCTATAATGGCTTGCTCACTCACACACACACACATCCACACACCCACATACACACACAGGTATAATCAAAGGTTTCACCCTAATACCTGGCCTGAAGGAGTAAAGCAGGGATGAAAGGTGAACAGCAAGCCACACGGAGTCGAGAGATACAGAGAAAGACAAGAGGCGAGAGAGCGAGCCGGGTTATTGCAGGGTTGAGCGTAAAAGCAGCAGATCTCACAGCCGATCCGATAGATGTTTACTCCTTCAGGCACAACACAATCTCTGGCTTTCTGCTGCTCTCTCTTCATTTTCAGCCAGGCTTCTTTGCCTTCAGAAGATTCTTCTTTTGTTCCTCACTCTCAAGCTGACTTTTGTTCTTTCTTTTCGGTTTCCCTCTTTCTTCTTCCTTTCTTCTGTCTTCTGTAAATGTGTCACCATCACCCACTGGCTTGTCCACCTTCTTTCCCCAACATCCATGTACAATCAGTAAGCTCCTTCCATCCACAAGCTAGACGGAAAGTTTCAATTTAAACAATCCTGTCAGAGGCTAAAACACTTGCTCTGTTTGTAACAGAGATGTAGAATTACGCATGCTTCACTGGCACGGCAAATTAAAAATGCCCAGGGGTAATGCACACGCATGCGTTAGCTCATTGCGTTGACTCATTCCGGTCCACTCAAGCTGAACGCTCATACAGGTCAGTGTTTAAGACACTCATACATATTCAACAGGTCCTCCAAACTGAACAACTTAGTCACACGAGTCATCGCCTCACAAATAATCTATAGTTTTTAGACAACAATGGAGCTCTGCGGCACAAAGGAAGAAGATATATCAGGCTCTGACACACACACACACACACACACACACACACACACACACACATACACACAATACTTGTTAGTATGACACATTCATTGTTACTTTGGGTCTACACCTGACAAAGAATATCACTAGAGTCCTTTGATGTCAGGGAAGGATGGCGGTCATGGTTAAACGTATCGTTAACTGTCAACAGGAAATGAGAAACCAAATCACGCTCTTTGTCACCTGACCTGCACGAGGGTTTGCTTGATTATAAATGTTACACTACTTCTTTCAAACAGTAGTCATGTTCTATTTATCCGTCGTGATCAAAGACAAATGCTGTTGTTCTGGTGAGGACGGTCTGCCTACATGTTCAGGCAGCAAGGTTCACAGTGAGGTTTGAGGTGGAAAACCATAATAATATAAAATAGAACATTTTGCTCATTTTTGACTTTATTCTCAAAGTCTCAGACTAAAAGTGGTCGCTCATATAAGGGACATGGGAAAAACTCTAGAACATTACGTTGCAGGAAGAACTGAACAAACAGGGCAAACTTTCTTTTTTCAACATAAACTACAGCAAAATCCACTGTCATAGCAAACAAGTTTAGAAGTTTCATTTAGACTAGGAATAAAAATTTGGTTTGTGGAAGTTAATTTATTCAGAGAATGATAATTCATCTGTCTGTGTCCATCTGCAGCTCCAGTCAGACCAGGACCACGGAAATGGCGTAGTCAAGTATGTTCTGTCTGGTGAGGGGGCAGGCACCATCTTCGTCATTGATGAGAATAACGGTGACCTGCATGCCACTCGCCGCCTGGATCGCGAGGAAAAGGCTTTTTATATCCTCAAAGCCACGGTGGTGAACAAACGGACGGGTCAGAAGCTGGAGCCCGAGACCGAGTTCACCGTCAAACTCCACGACATCAACGATAACGAGCCTCAGTTCAGCAAAGAGATTTACAGCGGGAGTGTGCCTGAGAGGTCTGACATCGGTAAGGATGGCTCGCACTGGGCTCAGTTGTTGCAGGGAGAGAGTTTAGATTGTTCTTTACTTATAATTTTAATGAACATCCCAGGATTAACACAGATCTGGTGATATTTCTCGTGATTGTGATGTCAATGTGTGTCTCTCAGGTACATCGGTCATCCAGGTGACAGCTACAGATGCTGATGACAGTATGTACGGGAGCAGTGCCAAACTGGTGTACAGCATCAGTCAGGGACACCCATACTTCTCTGTGGACCCAAACACAGGTATGTCTGACAGAACCTCTGCTAACTGATATCACTTCCAGTAAGAAAATAAATAAAAGCTGCTGGAGGCAGCTCCACATGCATCTTACCTTCCTTTGCTGAAATTAATATTTAATTTACCTCCACTGTAGAAAGAAGCAAGTCTTTATTTATATTTCTTTATTCGTAATGTCCCACTTTATAAATATATCTCATCATATTTTACTAAGAAGCCTCCCTGATCTGCTCCTGATTCTGTTCACTTCACCGCAGTGCACCTCAATTTCAAATGATTGCTGTCTTGATTTAGTATAATGTTAATTTCCGTGGCACTAATTCTATCAGAACAGCATCAGATTCATGTCACGCCTGCCCTCCTTTTCTCTTCTATAACAGAGAAGTAATGTTTTCATTCAACAATCATCAATCATCCCTTTGGTGAAAATGTGAAGGCAGTGTCAGGTTTTATTGACAGTGGTTTGATTGCAATTAAAAAAAAAAAAAAGTGAAAGTGAAACAATAAAAGCATGTAAGCATTTCTGAAAGTGAGAGCACCAGAGTGGTGAGCATGATGTGACTGATGGAATTAGTGCTACAGTAAACTGGATTTATATTATAAGCCAACCCTTACCACTGTTAGCGCCGTGTTTTCAGCATCTGCCATTCATTTATTTGTGCTGCTGAATATCTGAATATCGGGTTTAAGATTAACAACTGGTGATGAAAATGATTGTCTACAGGCCCATTAATTAATTAGTCTTCTTAACTTCTTAAATATTAAGTCAGCAAAATATACATATAAAATAGATAAATATGGTATGAATTGAATTTGTTTGGCAAATATATTTAAATTAGAAGCTGTCTGAGAATAAGTAAGAGTAAGGGCTATATAACTATTAACTATTAGATGGTTTCCTTTATGCTAAGCTAGGCTAAACATGTCCTGATGCCAGCTCTGCAATTGATCATGGTATTGATTACACAACACCAATTTCAGTCCTGCTGCGTTTCTTGCATTTCTATCAGATGGCAGATAGCAGATAGCAGATAGCAGACTCCCTCTCAACCACCCACAAAAGAAGGCAGAGTGAAATACACTTTTGCAAACACCTTTAAAAATACATTTTAATTGGAAACAACTGATTCTGATTGTTCTCTGAGTTTAGTACGACGTGGCATCCTTAAAAAAAATCTAACTGGGGCTGATGATGAAGACAAACAAAGCAATGTGAAAAGAGAAATTTAATTTTCTTTTTTTCTTAAATTAATTTTCTGTTGATCAGGCGTGATCCGGACAGCCTTGGGTCCTGGTGACATGGACCGTGAGCAGAAGGAGCATTACCAGGTGGTGATCGAAGCTAAAGACATGGCTGGACAGAGAGGAGGGCTCACTGGGACCACTGTGGTTAACATCTCCCTCACAGACGTCAACGACAACCCTCCCCGCTTCACTCAGAGTAAGAAAACAGAACAGAAATGATGAAACACAGAGTCACACACATTAATTATAAAGGTCAGAAGCAGAAAAGGGTGACATAACTGTTTTCCCCATTTCTTGTTAAATATGAATCATTTACTCAGCAGAAGCCAACATGATCGTGTTTCAGTTAACGTCTGCTGTTAACTTTAAATTGAACAACACTTACTGAGCTGCAAAAGGAGCAGACAGAATGTGGAAACAGAAGTCAGAGAATTACTGAAATGTCACCAGGTTTATATCCACAATTCAAACGTCCCCCCAGGAATCAATAAGGTGTTGCATTGAAATGGCAGCACATGCTATTATTATATTTAAAATGAGCACTAGAGGCAAAAGCATGAAAACACCTTCTACTCTTTAACAGGCTACCTCTGAAAACACTTGACTTCTCTGAAAAAATAAGACTTCATGCATTTTACAAGCTGCAAACATTAATGGAAAACTTAATTACATACAGTGCATGTGTCACTCACTACTTCAGCAAACATTGCTTTTCAGATTCTGACAGCTGTGGTGTTTTAAGTCATGTTGGATTAGGTTGGACTGGAATATGCCGCTCTGCTGTCATTTTAAATCCCAGAAAAGCATAAACATATAAACACTAACAACACAGCACAACAGTTGGTCTTAAACGCCCCAAAAAAGCCCATAATCTCACCTGTTGTTAAGTTATTCAGCGTATGCAAGGGAGGTGGTTAGGCTTCAGGTGCCGCTCTCTTCAGTGAGCACAGTTATTTGCCACAGCCGTCAAAGTTGATGATGGTTCAGGTTTTGGCTCGCTGTGTGACCATGGCAACTACAGAAACCACACTGAGGCAATCAATACACAGGCTGATTTTAGTGGCGTTTAAGTTCCCTGGATTATACATTTTACTAATAGCAGTGAATAAATAAATCAATGAAGAGAATCAGTAATGGAGCAACATCTCCAAAGTTGGATTTTTCTGTCTGAGCTGATAAACAACAAAGTCTCATTATTAGTTAGCAAAACTTGCTACGTTAAAGTGTTATATTTCTAATTTTACTATTTACCCTATTTTTGCTCTATTTAGCTCTTTGATTATATTAGAGGAGGTAGATAGCAGCAGTCTGTGTAGCCACTGATTCAAGATGCAACCCCTCGCTGTCTGACCGAACCTTTAAACAGGGAGCCACAGACAAGGCACGGACCAACAACTCAAGACTCCATGATCTGTTCTACCAGGAGACAGAGGATCCAAGAGACCGTGCAGCATCCAAGACTAACTCAGCCTGGTTAGGGATCCGAGCCAATATGGTTGTGGTTATGACATGGCCGATGGTTGAGAGATTAAAAGCCAGTACCAGAAAGAGTTCCTATTTGTTCTAAGATTATTATGGATTGGTAGCAGGGTCAGAGGAAGGGGTCAGTGGTTAAGGACAGTGTCATCCCTGTTTGTTGATCCGTGTTAAGCTTAATAAAATGATGCAGGATGTCCCTCTCATAGGATAAATGCTACATCAGTATTACCTGAAAGTTACTAACTGCTGAATTTATCTGTGTTTTATCTGCACACGATTACCGCTCTCATCACTGTTATGGATCAGTAAATCTTTGTGCTTAGCCTACACGTCAGGGGCCAGACATTTGCTGCACTACAGCTGTAGCAGTGGACTTAATGATGTTTCTAATGAACTCTATAACTCATCCTGTCCATCACAGCAGGAGCACCATTCGCTCCCAGCATGTTGATCCATTCAAAGTCCGGCTCTTTCTTCTCGGGAAAATGATTTCACCAGCTGTGTGCATTCAAAGGAATTAGCACAAGTAACATTAATTCTTCCCGAAAGCCTTCTCAATTAATTAAACTTAATTAATCCTTAATCACAGGAACAGTCTCACTGTAAACATGTGGTCTTTGTACCAAGACGCACAAACTCTCCCAAGCTGTAGTGTGTTATTCAGGGAGATGCAGGCAGCACCATCTATTAATAAGCTCTCAAAATTTGGCTTAGATTAGAGTTTGGCTCTGCACTGCTTTATGGCTGCAACATATGGTTATTGATAATTACTGACTACGCTTTTGATTATTTTTGGATGAATCAAATAACTGTTATGTCTTTAACACTGCTTCTCAGACTATGGGATGTTTACCAATGGTAGAGACCACCATCCATCTAGTGGTACATGAAAAAATATTTTTGGAAATAATTATTTAAAAACATTTAAAAATCAAAAAACTACAACATTTCTAATGATTATAAATCAGATTACTAGAATGTAATTTAATATTATAAATATAACAATAAATCATGGGGAATCTAAGCTCACTCCCCAATAATATGGAGGAACTAACGGCACTAACCAGGCCACAGAGGGAGGATGGATGATATGTGGCATCACAGAGATGTGGCTGAAAGAACTCACTGAGAGCTAGCTGCTAACTCTAAATGCCTTTCAACTGGTGAGAGCGGACAGCTGAAGACAAGACAGACAGCTGAAGACAGGTAGGGAGAGAGAGGGGAACGACATACAGCAAAGGAAACATTTGTGGACCACAGGCCAGAGTCAGGAGCAGGGCGCTGCAGGAAGGACTCTGCATTGGGAAGCCCACTCTACCAGCTGGGCAACCAGGATGAGATTTATTCTGTTCTATACATCTTAATGTAGGTGTAAGATTTTCTTTGATATCAGTGTGCTACATAGTCACGTTCATGAGCACACACATCCATGATTAGTTATGTGCTAACATGTGAGGTAACACTGCTCTTCAAAAACAAACAGGAAATGTTCGGAGGAGAGGTGCAATCAGGAAACTACCTCTGTCTATCTTCTTATTAGGAATAAACCTGCCTCCTGCGTAAACTGTGCAGAGATGAATCTATGCTGCTGTATTTTAATGTTTGCTACTTGGAGAGCTGTCGGGAGTCCAAAATCCAAAATCAAAAACAGTCTGTTCTAGCAGGTCTGTGACTTATAGTGTAGCTCTTTTTATCCTTCACTCAAGTGTCTTAACAAGTCTTTACATTTTATGTTAAATAAAATGACTTCTGTCACTGTCAGACACCAACACACATACATAGATCCAGAATAATTAATTATTACGAGCCAGGCGAGATTAGCCTGTCCAATTAATGTTCATGTTTAGAACTAAATCTTACTTAATTATTGAACATGGTATATAGCATGACATACTATGCACACGCAGTAGGGTCAGTTGTGAATGCAATTTTAACAGAATCATAAGTGTCAAGCTGTTTTTGTTAGGGGAGTTTTCATACTGGTTTGCAGTGTTTTATCCAATAGACCATTTCACCAAAACTAAATGTGTTTTGACTGCATCTCCCATGGTGCATATCCATGCAGATTGTTTTGGTTCTGGTTGGTTTGGTTACTCTGAATAATGCAGACCTCATAGTAACACTGGAACTACTTTTAGCTGAAGAAGAAGTCCCTATGAAAACTGACAGCGTGTTCTTTGGATTATGCAGAGTAACAAGAGCACTGTCTCTGGGGAAAGAAGTTGCTGCTGAATTTTTTAAATGTCACTGTGAGTGAAGACAGCATCGGGGGCAAAGCAGGCAAATACCCACAGGACCCCACACCCTCTGGGGTTCCAAAGATTTACTGTGTGGCAATTAGCTTTGGGTAGTTTGATGAAATGAAAATGTGTTTAGGAAGATGCTTTACTAATGCACAACAGTGCAAAACCTGAAGGCTGTTTTTAGCTTCTCTTCAGGGTCTTTTTCGTTTCAATACTTTTATTTTTCAGCTAATATTACACATATTCAAAAGTACATGATTTGAATTATTGACGATTCTCAGTTCTGGCTGGTAGTTTATGGATTAACTTCTAGCAACTGGACAGTATGAGCACCTAGAATTTGTGTTTTCTTGTACTCCCAAAATTTAGAGAAAGGACAACATCAGTGAGGCTGAGAACACATCATTTTATTCCATGTTCTACCATCAGTACCACATTGTGTTCTGTTTACCAGGTTTGTTCATTGTTTTATCATTAAAAAGTAACATACAGATGCAGACTATCATGTTTGGTTACATTTCAGAGTGTTCCTGGTACTCCAGAGGTTCATTAATATTTCTTTTGCTGCTTACCATCTCCACCATGTGTTCCAGAATACAAAAGGAAGAAATACCCAATCACTTTCTCTATTTACCCATGGCGACATTATTAGTGATGGTTGGTTACAGTGTAGGTTTTATGGTAATCAGTGTAAAAGTGAAGTTATTAAGAAAAGAACTTTGTCACTGACCTGTTTGAGAAGAAGCATTAGATTGTGGAGTGTTACAGTCTAGATTGATTCCTGCTGAGCAGAACCTATCTCAGCAGTTACTTTTTGGCTGTTCAGGATGGAGGACATCAGGTGTCGCTATGGGCACAATGTGATCTTTAGTTAATAGAACTTGAGTTTTGTTCAGTTCTACCATGTTATATTCCTGGTTACACATGTAGCATAGTCCCACATTGTATAAGTAAACCACTTTTTGCTTCATCTAGACAAAGTTTGTCATGTCTGCCTCCTCTCTGCAGTCCACTCCCTACACAGGCTTAGCCTTCACATTGTCCATTACAGTAATGCAATATGCAGCCTGTCATTGTATCATAACTTTGCTAACTGACACACGTGGGGCAGGTTATAATTTCAGAAGGAGCACTGCTTGAAAATGATAAATAATCTGTGTGCAGATTGGGGCACAGATTAAAATTTAGCTGTGAATGCCACATATCGATGATGGAGGCAGATGTGTCACAACCTGGGCAAATAAAAATGTACAGTTAGATCTGAAGGGTGGAAATGTGTGCTTTTTGTCATTTGGGTAAACCAGTCTTCAAAGTGTTGTTGACCTTGGAAAAGGCAGCCGAGAAATGAGTCAGGTTCAATCATCATCACACCATCTTAATCATTAGATAGAGTTTCCAAGTTGTCATGAAATCAAAGATGTTCTAATTTCCATGTTTTCCTGAAGACTGGTCTCACCAGTGTTTAACCAGCACCTACAAATTTGACGAATCAACTGTGAATCTTTTAATCCAAAGTGGACGAGAACGTGCCCAGAAAAAAAAAAGTATTGTTCACACAATATGTTGCATTGTCACTGTTCTTGATTGTCAAGACCACAACATTTCATTTGTTATTACGGTATCTCAGCAGCACAGCGGTTATGTCTGTCAGAACTAGTTTGTGCAGCTCGGTATAATTCAGTGCTAATCTTAATTCAGTCGATGTATTCCAACACTGAAGCATTTGCATTGTTAGTTGAAGTTTGAACGTAGCAACAGCTGGTGCAAATGTGGCAGCTGTTCATCAAAAGAATGTATTGGCACATGGTGTGTGTGTGTGTGTGTGTGTGTGTGTGTGTGTGTGTGTGTGTCCGTCAGTACTCTTTCAGCGACCACAGCAGTGTAAAAGAAGCAAGTAAATTGCTGCTCTGCTGGCCTTGATCACATCAGTCATTCTCTTGTCTAATCCTCATGAATTGACATGAAGGCAGAACTTCCTCCCCTCCGTTCTCCAGCTCTCTGGCTTTCCTGTATCCATCTCTTCATCTTCTAATTGTTTTTCCCTCTCGCGCTCCATCTCTGCCTCATTCAATCATAGTCACCGTATCAGAGTGTCAGTTTCCTCCTCCTCCTCTCCACCCAGCATTAACACTCATTCACACACTGTTTTCTTCTCCAATGCACGGTGCAAAACAAGATCACCCTAGGATCTGCTGAACAGATTGCATGTGGCATTATCATTCTGTTTAAGTCACCACACACACACACATACACACTTGGATTGCTACAATTAATGGATTATATATACTGCATGTTTTCTATCCTCCAACCAGAAATCTGTCTTCAATATGAAGGTCCGAAACTGGTTCTCATAAAAGTACACACACACACACAGTCACACAGTCACACACACACACACACACACACACACACCTTGGTCCACACGTGTCAATTCATTTCACTTCACACCAGGACTCCAATCAGTGCTGTCAGTGTTAGAGCCAAGAGGCAACACAATCTCCAGCCAGCCAGAAAGAAAACTGAGTGGAGATGAAATCTGCTTCTCCTCTCTTTACCTCTGGGCTTTTCAGCTTTTCACCACTTGTTTGTTTTAGTATTTTGCTAAGAGATAGACACATGAATAGACTACCAAAAGTATTGTCATCCTGAAGAAAAATAGTTTTTTTTATGTTGTTTTAGTGTGGGCATCTACATCATACATGATTGCAGGGTCTGACTGTGTTGCCCACTGAGCAGTCAATTTTTCTTTGATGGATTTATCAGTAAGAAACTGTGTCACACAGGCTGTAACCTTTACATCAGGGAAGATTTGAAGCTGTATATTATATATGTGTCTGCTTGCCATTGGACGTCATAA
This sequence comes from Larimichthys crocea, assembly GCF_000972845.2. Taxonomy (NCBI): domain Eukaryota; kingdom Metazoa; phylum Chordata; class Actinopteri; family Sciaenidae; genus Larimichthys; species Larimichthys crocea. The sequence continues at coordinate 670,577 of NC_040028.1, forward strand.
CATTTAGCCGATCCATTCAAAGCATCAAACCAGCTTGTCGTCACCTGTTGAACCACTCTACCATCTAAACATTTGACATACATGGCCTTATAAAATCACAAAGTGAAGCACCCAATCACCAGAGGACATATATTGTAATTATTCACCACTTTTATTAAAGGATTCAGATACAATGAAATTTATTTAATGTGTATTTAGTATAGTCATATTTTGTTTGACATGGCCCCTCAAAGCAGTTACAACAAGACATTTTGTCTCTCTGTTTTTTGTTGTGTTTGTTTTTGTTGTTGTTTGGTTTGGCTTGGTACATTTGGGTTGGTTAGGTTTTGGTTGTTCTGTTTGGTTAATCTGGTTTTACCTGGTTTGTTAGATGTTACATTGGTTTGGTCAATTTGGTTTGGTTTGGTTTTGTCTGTTTTGGTCAGTTTGGTTTGGTTTGATTTGGTTGGTTTGGTTTGGTAAATTTGGTTTAGATTGGTTTGGTCAGTTTGGTTTGGTTTGGTTTGGTCAGTTTGGTTTGGTTTGGTTTGGTTGGTTTGGTTTGGTTTGGTTTGGTTTTGCTTAGACAGTTTGGTTTAGATTGGTTTGGTCAGTTTGGTTTGGTTTGGTTTGGTCAGTTTGGTTTGGTTTGGCTTGGTCAGTTTGGTTTGGTTTGGTTTGGTTGGTTTGGTTTGGTTTGGTTTTGCTTAGACAGTTTGGTTTAGTTTGGTTTGGTCAGTTTGGTTTGGTCAGTTTGGTTTGGTCAGTTTGGCTTGGTCAGTTTGATTTGGTTTGGCTTGGTAAGTTTGGTTTGGTTTGGTCAGTTTGGTTTGGTTTGGTTTGGTTTGGTTTGGTCAGTTTGGTTTGGCTTGGTTAGTTTGGTTTGGTTTGACTTGGTTAGTTTGGTTTAGTCAGTTTGGTTTAGTTTGGTTTGGTTTGGTTTGGTTTGGTTTGGTTTGGGGCTCCCCCGTAGCTTACCATATTCTGAAGGACCACAATGGCACAGGTTCAATTCCAACATGTATCTCTTTTCTGGATGTTATACCCTCTTTCTCTTTCTCTAACCCTTAGTTTGTTAGTTTGATTTGGCTTGGCTCAGGTTGGTTCATTTTAGATTGGCTTTGTGGGTTTGCTTGGCTTGATCTCAGCTAGTTAGCATGTCAGTGGTAAGTAATGGGTTTAGTTAGTTTGGTTTCAGATCTTCGGAGTTCCCTTTTCCACTTATCTTGTCACTGTTGACATGGAGCTGGACATGTAGGCTAATACAGAGATACATAAGATATCTTGTATGTAAATGTGGCACGAAGGCAGTGAAATGATTCTTTCTCTTAATTAGATTGGGAGTGATGGTAGCTGCAGCAGCTGTGTGTTTCTCCTTCTCTGCATAATATATGTGTGCTATGTGTACACATGAGCACATCCTTAATCTCACTCTTCCTCTCTCTCTGTGGCTACACACACACAAACACACAAAAATATACCAAAACAATGGCAGGTTGACTACAGTCTAGCTGCCAGGGTCTATGACGCCTGCCGTGTCACAGCAGCATATAATTACTCACTCAAGTGGTTTATACACACCACTAGATCTCTGAGATGGAGTGGCGTATGTACACACACACACATCCTGAGTAAAGGCAACTGTCCTGACGTGAAACTGCCTCAGGTTCATATAACAGAGTGACATCTAATTTGCATTAATTTAGTCGTGTTTGGACTCCATTCAGTGACTCAAACGAGCTGCTTTTTTCATGCAGGCCGAGGTTGTTTGTTTCACAATGAGGAGGAAAACTCGTCTGTCTCATCTCTGCAACAAACCGATGGCAAAACACAGTGTTAGCACTTGTTCCAGAGAACAAAAGGATATGTCACACTCACATTACATTGAAAACGCCTTTTTTAATGATAGTCAGCAGTCAGGCGAGGAGACATTGTTCCAGCACCTGGCTTCCATTAGCATTTGCACTATTTTTTTAGGACTGAGAATGCTTTTTTTGTTCTCACTGTCTGCCTGTCTAACCTTCTGTATAAAGCTCTGAGACAACAGAAAGATGTTGTTTCTCCGTTCAGCATTTACACTCATATGATTTTGTTCAGGGAGAGACAAACTTTCTTGATGTCTTTGTTTGAGTTTATGTGGCTCATCCACTTTTATTCATATTAACAGAGTCAGACTGTACCTCACAGCGTATCAAAGGGAGGATTAATGTTCTTGATTAACACCAGTCTCTACTAACTGACTCTGGTCAGGTGGTGATGTTCTGGCCTTATGAAAAGATGGGTTTTTTTGTGTAGCTCTTAATCCCAGGAAAAGTCTCAGAGGGCCTCACAGGGCCGCATTAGACAAGAAAACAAAAACAAGTGCCAAAATGGACAACAGAACAAATCCCAGCAAAAAACCCTGAAGGAATAATGGAAGAAGAGAGGGATTACATGAGATAAGCCCACTTTCAGGGTTAAAAGGTATCAGTGAGCAAATGACAAGGTAGCGGATCATTGACACAATTAGACATTGTGATAGAGCACAAATATAAAACAAAAAAATTACTATTGATGAAGCAGCAGCCTTCTGGAGGGCAGAGACAGTCTTACAAACATGTGGGATTGTGTTCCTCATTAAATACAATTCTCTTTTTCTTGATGTTTTATGTGTTCTTTACTTGTACCCTTACTTTTAAAAGATAGAGTACCTATGTATATCTTTACAATGAATTTAATCGTCATGCACTTGAACACGTGTGCAAACACACGGTGACAATACAAATCTGTGCCACTGGTGTCACGCTATTCCACAAAAGTAATGATATTCCACAGGTGGTAGTAATGCAAGAGACAAAGCAATGTGTCAGCAAAAGCAGCGAAGAAGAAAACCACAAGCTAGTAAGGAATGGTTTTAAACAGTGCAAGGTTTATAGATTTAAAAAATGCTTCATCAGGAAGTAAATTCATTCAACACTCTCAAGGATACACACATTGTGTTTTGGTGAGAGGTGAATCTGAAGTTCACATCAGTTTTGTTGTCCACCTTCAGTGTTGTGGACATGGATTGTTGAGTCAGTTCATTTCTCTGCTGCTGATTACAGGGAGCTTAAATCACCACTTCTACTTCATCTTTATTAGACAAATCAACAGCTACACAATGTAAATATGGTCAAGACAAGTAGGGTTCTTTCATCACTTAAATCATGACAGATTTATTTAACAACCACCCAATGTAAAGTTTACGCCACAGCTGTGCTAAATGAACAGCATTGGTAATCACCCAAATCATTTTTTTATATTTTTGTACTGATTAATACAGCGGTATGTAGAAGCTCTTTAACCAAAATGATATTTTTAATGCTAAAATATTATTATTGTTGTTATCCATGATTTACTGTTTTACAAAAAATTGTTTTAGTGGCTGAATGTCATGCTTGGTTGCAGGCTCAAATTTGGGTATGTGAAAAATAGCAAAATGTATACACAGGACTAAAAAGCACTGCAATCAGGGAGGTGGCCTGGCCAGGGTGGTTCCCTAACCAAACTGGGAGAATTACTCGAAATGCAATTCAGCCATTTACTGTGTCTCTTTATATTACCACTAGGGCGTGGTTTACACTGTGACTGTTGATGGCACAGACATCTTGATCCCAGCATTACTTACATAAAAGCAACTTTTATATCATGCAGAAGATGACTGTCAGTCTTTATTTTCTATGTTTTCAGGTATTTACCAGTTCAGAGTTCCTGAGTCAGCCAAGTATGGCACTCCAGTTGGAAGAATTAAAGCCTCTGACAAAGACATTGGGAGAAACGCTGAGATGAATTTCACCATTGTGAGTGGAGATGGCATGGAGATGTTCGACATCCACACTGACAAAGACACCCAGGAGGGAATCATCACCGTTAACAAGGTGAAAAGGAAAAGGGAGTGAACTGTGGGCTCAGAGTACTGATCCCATTCTAAATCTGTGCAGCACTAATGTGTCTAATAAAACACATTTACAAACAAAAATAAGGAGGAAACACAATGAAAGAAGGGTAATGATTATATGAACAAGTAAAAGTAAATAGCAGCAGAGTAAATTTCAGTAGATCAATGAAACGCTGCCATCAAACTGCATCTATTGTAAATAATGTGAAATGATGCCTACGTTGAAACAAGGCCAGCTTTTAATTATCTTGATATTTTTCTCACGGCGTTGGTTGAATCAAATTAATTCTAAAGCAGTGATTCAGCAGATCCCACACTTTCAACTCATGAGGACCCTGCCCACGTAGTCTGTTCTACACATACTGTTAAATATGCAAAGCCTGGGCATGCTTGACAGATGAAAGAAACCAAATTAAACTTATTCATCTTTACCTTCACAACCCCCAACCTCATCCTTTGCAGCAGGCATTAATACACACCACTGGAGCTTTTTATGCTGTTGGATTTTAGAAATGAATCACAGTGTCCTCATTGAGTGTGTGTTTACTGAAGTACAATCACAATTGATTTTTAGAAATTCTTATAGTCCTCTTGCTGACACCACCTAAGAAAGTCTGCAAGCTTTAACAAAAAAGTAATGATATTTGTCAGCGAGAAACAAGATGAGGACAATATCCAGGATTCCTTCAAGGAAGGAGAGGCAAGCTTTGTTCTTGTTAGAGATAACAACATTGTCACAACTGATGTTGAGAAACAGATTTCATCAATATAATTTGCACTTTTGAAAAACTTTGTCATCACACCGGATCTGTCAGCAGCTTCATATCACATTTTACTAATGTAACAGCATGTACTGTTCATTTCATTCTTCATCATTCAGACAGTCAGTAGTCCTGAAACAATAAAAGATGTGTTCTTACATTACTTAAATCCTGTCTCTGATCAGCTGTCAAATTCAATTATATGTTAAATCGAATAATTCCCTTGCTGGACTGGATCTAAATATGCTGTTCTGTGTGATATCAAGTCTGCTATTACTATGACTATGAACAGTATAACAACTGTTACTTTGTGTTTGTGTTGGGCTCATCTGCCCAAACTCTGCCTGAATCACAAGCATAGACGGTAGAAATCATGGTTCTCTGGCCGCCACCATCTTAGCAATCTTGCCTCTGCTTCCTCCTGGCTTATACAAACATGGGCAAATAGGGGAAGTGTGGGTGGAGGTGAGGCTGGCTGAATAAAGCCTGGCTGCTCAAACGAAAATAAAATCTCTCTTTGCTAAATAAAATCTCATCAATAATATATCCATTAAACCTGGCCCAAAATGACTGATTCTTTAGCATTGTCCCAAAATACTTGCCCAGCACCAAACAGCAGCCAGACAGTGTGACCAAGTGAGTCACTGATGGACAACTGGATAACTTAAAAAGAAGTTGGTTGTAATGTAATGTAATGGTTGTTGGTTGGAATTGGTTGAGGAGACCAAAGCAGAGCTTAGCATGGAGTGAATACTGGACACAGACAAAAGACCAAACCATAATGTGTCCAACTTTCTCTGCTGCCTCTCAAATGAAGCAGCTGTAATTAACATTATTTTTGTTGAACTGTTAAATGGTTTATTTATATGATTTGTTCTAACATTCATAATTATTCTCAGCAAGTAAATATTCCATCTTGCCAACCTACTGGACATCAGCCTGTATATTAAATACATTTCTGGTCTCAGTGGAAATGTAACTTTGCCAATTAGTGTTAATGTTAGCTTTGCCATGATACCATAAGTGTACCAACAGGAAGGATTCTCTTAAACCCCTCCTGTGTTTCCTGTGTTTTTCCCTCTGCAGCCTCTGGATTATGAGAAGAAGCCGTCTTACACAGTAGAGATCCAGGTCAAGAATGCCCAGGAGGACCCCCGCTTCCAGTTTGCAGCCTCCATGGCTACAGTGCGGATTGCAGTGGAAGACGTGGATGAGCCGCCGCTATTTGACAAAGCCAGCTACCTGATGGAGGTGAAGGAAGATGCAGTGGTGGGCGTGGTCGTAGGCTCTGTCAGTGCCATGGATCCTGATGGGGCACGCAGCATGGTCAGGTAAGGCAAAATTTCAGTCTTATTTCATTTTTAATAGACATCTAATTTTAGATTTACTGTGTTTTTGATATTATGAGATAATTTCTGATGTTAGTTATAGCAAATTAAAAAAAAACAAATTATGTAAAATCCAGCTTTAGTTTCCAGCTTCTGTCAACTGTGTTTGGTGCTTTGCTTTGTTGAATTCATTATTTAGATTAAACCACCAAATCACAATTATAGAGAAAAATTAAAATCAAAAACAGCAACAGCATACTAGACAGATGGAACATGTTGCATGCTTAAATTTTGGAACGAAAGGCTCAGTAGGTCACAGCTGTGGCATCATTTTCAATCAGTTTAAGTCAAGGTAAACCCTATGTCCCCTAGCAGTGCAAATTTATTTAGACAGATAGATAAATGATATAATAAAAACCATCTGCATTAGTTTTTTCATTAATGTCTTTGTCATATCTCCAAATGATAACATACAGTATCTTGCGCTGCACTCGAGCATGTTAAACAAAGCACCAAAGAAACATTCAGTGCAGAGGTGCCCTGCTAAGACAGCTTTCCAGCTTTCCATAGGTTGCTAAGCTAGTCAGCTGTAGCACATTAAACAGTTCAGAAACGTACCAGCAAATGTCAGCATCGAGCACTTCAGATGCTAAATGGTAATTATTCTTTAATACCGCTGCTAACAAAATGTAATTTGCCCGTGGCTGGTAAGCTACAGTTAGCAGCACACATCTCACCTGCCTAATATCATATCACATCTGCAGAGCAGGGCTGCAGTATTTGAAAGTTTGCATTTTTCCACCACCTCTTCAGCAATTTTAGAAATGTCAGCTAAGCTACATTGAAGTTGGATGAAGTTTGACTTCAAATGGACCATGATTCTCTAAAGGCTTCTGAGGAGTTCTGATAAGAGTGTGAAAGGGGGAAACAGAGGAGAAATATGAAGCAGGTTAAAAGATAGATACTGTATATTGATCATTGTTAAGATTATAAACCAAGCTGTGTGTGGATGGACTGTGCCTGTGTGTCAAAACTGCTGAACACACAACAGAACCCTGCACCTAAAGTCTATATTTAAACCCGGCTACCTCACCGCAGTACTGTTCATTATTGATGCTTGCCATTAGGATAGCTTTGAGCTTTGAGCTCTGTTGCTCTCCTGTTAGTAATTGTCTATTACTCAAACAGCATCAATACATCCTGGGAATTTTCTGATGTTTACAAAATAAAATGCCTAAAGCTCTCTGTAATTTGCTCTGTTGCAGCGGGTATTGATCAGGAGGTACAAGACTGTTAAGATAAGTTGAAACTTTCCTGAACTTAGAGGGCTATTTGAGTCACCGCCAAAAAGGATAAATAAAAAGCATACAGCAACGCATATGATATGAATTATAGAGAAGGGTGCAGTGTAAACACAGAGAGGTGTAAGATCAGAGAAGTAATCATGACGTATGGATGCAGCAGGGCGGTGTGAGGGTGTTAAACTGACGGTAGATGGACTGTGGCAGGCATGACTGAGCACAGTTGGAGGCTGGAACTGAGCCCTTATATCTCTACATTTAAAACAGGCGAACTGATGAGGAACATATTCCAATTAAAACAAGCATGGAACCATGGAGTGCTCTTAAAATGATTTGTCACAAGGGGACACACACACACACACACACACTCAGACACACAAACACACACTCAGACACAGTTCCAATTATTCCTGTGTTTGTGCCTTTGTGTATGTGAATGTATCATCCATTCACAATGTGTCAACAATTATTTTACTGCTGAGTGCTTTCTAATTATGATAGAACCTGGATGTACTGAGGCGATGTTTTCTTTATGGATTCATATATCTCTGTACAGAAAACAATAATTAAGTTTGAATGGTACATAATTAACAGCTGATAGCAGTTTGATGTTATAGTTTGGAGTGGATACTGAAATCAGCCTTAATCCAGACACTGGAGGTTGTTCAAATACAGTACAATATGCAGTTCCTGTTCACACAGCAGTTTGCCTTCACTTTGACAGACAGGTGAAAAAAAATCCAGAAGCAAAGGCATCTCAGTTCTATTATCTATGGAGTGCTGTGAAGCTGTGAATAGCTGCATTCAGCAAGTAGTTCAAAAATAGAGAATGCTCTGTGAGCAGTCCACAGACAGTGGGAAGACATTTTCAAGTAGCTGTGATGTTTTTGCACAGGCTACAGTAAGATTGAATAGGGAGGAGAGGACAGAATGCAGCAGCTTTCAGCGCAGCACAATTATGTGATCCCAGTTGTTAGAATATCAAGGTTGACTGTTGTGCACATGTTGTCTGGTTTTTAGTCCAGCCTCAGGGATCAAAATTGGAACATCACACATCATTTTTTGGTGGATTCAGAATTCACTTCAGAGTTTCAAAGAAATAAAGTATAGATAGATTTAAGGTGCCTCCAAGTTGAATGGCCTCACATTATTTGTGAGAAATTTCACAGCCAGAGTGTTTTTGCAGTTTTTATTTATTCATTGCAAACAGCAACAGTACCAACTGTACAGATGATGTCTGTAGCCAGCTAGCATGTGTATAAGTACTCGTGTGACAGCTCACAAAAAGTACACAAAAGTACATACATCCTACACTCAAGTGGAAGTATACTTGTTTCAAAGAAAAGGACTCCAGTAAAAGTAGAAGTACTGATTTAACTTCTTTACTCAAGTAAAAGTGAAGTACAGGCTCTAAAATGTACTCAGACTATAAAAGTAAAAGTACTCTGTCTCTAAAAGACATTTCTACTGTAAGACAACTCAAACTTCAGGTAGAGTCTTCCTCTTGTATGGCATATGTTATTTGCACCAGTCTTGATGTTTGGAAAAATAAATAAATACATAATTCCTCTTAAATACATTACATCTAAAGTAACCAAAGAACCTGATTTGAAAATGTACTGAGGTGACAGGGTAAGTCACCTCGGCTCCTTCAGTAACCAGGAATTCACACCAGAAGCATCCCTGCATTCAAAAAATACAGGGACTGAGTTGGTGGCAGTGTGTTTGAGTCCTGAGTTTGAAGGGTTAGTCACCAAACACCACACAGCAGTTCATAATACCCCCAGCTGACGCCACATTGCTCGGCTCAGCTCTTTTGACTCCACTTCTTTTCCTCTCCTTCCTGCAGGATGAGTGCAGATTTCTCGCTGAGTCGTTGATGATGACATGTGACTTTGCCTCAGTTTGCACTGCCTACAGCGATTCACTTAAAATTCACTTTGCGTTCAGGAACACACATTAAAAAACATACACTGATGTGCTGTCTTTCAGAGATAAGGACATTAACATTGATCACATACACAAAGCTGGAATCAGGACTACCTAGCTTAGCATGAAGACTTAATGCTGGGGAAACAGCGCCTGGCTCCTAAAACCTCAAATCGTTGTTTGTGCATTTATTAACTGGTTAAACTCAGTGTGTGACAGATATTGAGGGTTTGGTAAGGGTTTATGTTTTATCTGGCTAATGGCACATTTCACAATACTGAACACTCCTGGTGGAAGTGACAGAACAGCTGCCCATAGCAGGTCAGGTCTGGTAATGCAAAGTTTATGTGCTCATATTGTAGTTTCAACAGCTTAAAGGACCCGTGTGTAGGATTTAGTGGCATCCATTGGTAGTTGGTGATTGCAGCCCCCTAACCTCGCTTTTGCCCAGCTAGTTTGAATGAGAAACCGCGGCAGTATAATGCAAAAGGTCTTCTCTGGAGTCAGTTTGTTCATTCTGGGCTACTGTAGGTTCAATGTGATGGACTCTGTGGAAGTGCTGTCTGTAGATATAAACCATCATTCTAACAGAGACATAGTTTTGAATAGTATATTCTAGGGCTGGGCGATATGGACCAAAAGTCATATCTTGATATTTTTTAGCTGAATGGCAATACTCGATATATAGGTACAGAATATATATAATATATAATATATATAAATATTATATATATATAATTAGGGCTGCACGATATGGCCTGTAACCAATATCTCGATATTTAAGCTATATCGCGATACACGATATATATCTCGATATTTTTGTTGTTGTTTGTATTTTTATTTCTAAAAATAATAATGTCATTATTACCTTGAAGCATTGTAATTGCTCAGAATCAATGTAGAACAGTAGATTTACACTTGCTGTATGAGACCACACCTCTTTTTATAGCATTTTAAGACTGTCAATATTTGTATGAATTTTAATGCATTTCATAATGTACATATGAGCACTGAAGCAGTGCAGGATCATACTTGGCTATGAGACACATTTTTTAAATCAAATTTTAACCATGTTCTTCATATTTTATAAATAAACCTTTAATAATTTAACACCCACGTCTTATTTGAAAACCGGAAGTGTCTCACGCTGCAGTAAGCTAGCGCTGACTTTCCCAGTTTTCTCAAAGTATGCCAAAAAAGTCCGCAATAAGGGCGCACTTGAAAATAGTGGAGCAGCTGACGTGACCACGCGAAAACGAGAGACGGCTGGCGTGACCGCAGTTGCTTTTCTTCGGAACCAAGTCGTCCGTCTCCATCTTCAATTAACTCGCTCGGGCTCTTCACTTCTCTCCTCACCTGATACAAAAAGTACGCATGCGCGCAGGTGATTTTTCTGGGTGGGCGTGGCAGTCAGGAGTGAGTGACACAGGCAAAAGTCCGAGAATTAAATGCTGACGGCTTAAAACATTTACGGGACAAGTACTCGATGGTCGCGATATAGTCATTTCATACATCTCACGTAGAACAAGCCGCGATATATCGAGTATATTCGATATATTGCCCACCCCTAATAGTAGTTAATACCCCACAGGTCAAGACCTGTGCACCACCACTAACACCATTGTTTCGGTTGTTTACACACTAATCAGTGGTCCAGTGTTGACAACTTAGCGTCTTTTCAGACCCTTTAGAGATTTAAAATAAAAGCCAACTGGCTCAAGGGAAGAAATGTATAGTCACTTTAATGCAAAATAAACTATATCGATATAAACGATATGGTCTACGATAAGGCTATATCGCCTTTGAAAATATATCGATATAGATTAAAATATCTATATGTCACCCAGCCATATCTACAATAACTTCATGGAGCCCCACATCACTTTGCCTGGGCTCTGTGCTCCCCTCTATCACAGATTGAGAGATTGTGGAGACTCCCTGCTGAGGCTGCACAGATTTAAGGGTTACTATAGTTCATCACACACACTGGCTTAACTCCTTTTCCCACCTTCTCTCTTGTTACAGGTACTCTATCGACCGCCGCACTGACATGGACCGCCTGTTCAACGTACATGCAGGGAATGGATCTGTGTTCCTACTCAAAAGCCTGGACAGAGAGGAGACTCCCTGGCATAACATCTCAATCACTGCCACCGAGTTCCGTAAGTCCATCATTGGCCAAGACTATTTTAGACATGATGTGATGTATTGATGAAGAGGAGGAATTTGTGGTGCCAGACAAAATGTCTGCTACCACAACTTACCGTCATTATCACAGAGAGAACTAAATAGAGTATCCAGGACTGGCTGAGTGGGAAACAGTCAAGGGTCAGTTCATCCCAGAGAACAAAGCAACATGTTTCTGTCTTTACATTTGATCCATGCAGATAGATTTAGTCCAAGTTACAGTGCAACAATTTTAGATTTTTCTGTTTTAGTAAAAGTGAAAGAAGGAAACATCTCATGCAGGATGTTATGTCCTTGATGGACAATGCTCTATTTCCTGCTTTGTTGCTGTCTAGGAGAAAAATTGTGTGGCTATTCCAGGTTTTGTGATATCGGCCTCTAAAATTTTTGCTGAAATTTCATGTGTGTCAAAACAAATGACACGTCAAACAACATCCTGGTTTCTCCTGAACATAAAAAACTTTGGCTGTTATTATTAAGGGGCTTATTTTGAACAACAATCAGTTGTAAGAATATCTTTTCTTGAAGCAGTAATTGAATTTATTATTATTATTTATTTATTTTAATAGAGTGAGACTTGACAAAATAATGATTTACAGTTCAGTTTATAAGATTTATTAATGTTGCAATTGCTTTTACAAATCAAGTTTAGCTGTTGCTAGGCAACTGGGTGTAGTGCTGTATAGTAACTGTTGAGTGCAGAATTATACAGTGGTTTCTATGAGGTGTAAAAATGCCTCCTCAGTGGTTCCAGGTATAAACGATATTTAAAGTCATGAACTGAGTATGATTTGAATAGAGTTACATGCATTTAGAAACAGCTGTGCCGCACTACTAGTGTTAATTATTTACTGATTCTCCTCAATAACAGCAGGTATCACTTCTCCCTGTTGAAGTTAGTGGAGAAATCAAGTCATTACACAGAGACGGTGATGCTGAAATATTTAACCTGTCTGTGCTGAAGAGATCGAAGCTCAAAACCCCATTACTGATGATTCATGCACAAATTGAAACCACAGAAATACATAAAATGGACATTAACACACCGCAGTGCTCCACTTCTTACCAAAATGAGGCAAGGAAGAAATCAAACCACAGACATTCTTAAACTCTTTGATTTGATATGGAGTCATTCTGCTCATGGTGCAGCTCCCTGGATATCCTGAACTGAACAAGTCACAAACACAACTTCTTGCTTATTGTTCCTTGTCTACAGCCACATAAAGAAAACATTATAATATAATAATAACTCAAAGCAGAGTGCGCCATCAGTATTTTAAACTCTATATCTACTGATGTGTGGAAACAGAAGAAGTTGTGTGGTTGCTGCTGTTGCTGGGATCACAGAGAGGAACACTGAAACCCAACCTGAAGAAGAGAAATGTATTATTTTGTTAAGCTTTTGTGGAATAAATCATTTATTTTCTGAGTTTCATGTTTCATTAATATCAGATAACCTCAGCTTCCACAAACAGTTTGACTCTGGCACAAGTGTGAAATGGAAGCCTGATTGGTTTCCAGACTCAAACCAAGAAACACAGTGTGAAAATTACAGGACTTTAGAAACCAACTACTTGGACAGAGGCAAAAAAAAACACTGCAATCTTTTTTCTTTTTTTGTCTCTTTCACATTCTCACACTTCACCTCTCGTGTTGGCTGAGAGGTTAAAGACGCAGCATGTGACCACAAGGGAAAGTGGATGACTTAACACTCAAACCTTCTGCCTCATCAGATACTGACAAGGTGCCCTTAAGCAAGGCCACAAGCTGCACAGTGGTAGCTATCAGTAGGAAGGGTTGAAGCTGTACCCAAGCTCTCACAGTGTGAATATGTGGAAGAGTGTCAAAGTGTTCATTTTTCCCCAGCATGAAGTCTTTTCTGTGTTTGCCTTCCAGATAATCCCCGTCAGAGCAGCCATGTGCCCGTCTACATCCGCCTGCTGGACATCAACGACAATGCTCCCACATTCGCCACCGTGTATGAAACCTTTGTCTGTGAGAGGACTAAGGCTGGTCAGGTACTACAGCTTCATCACATCACACTTCTGGAATGTGGAAATACTCTACAGTTTAGATAGAGCGGCAGGAGGAATAAGTGTGAGGTACATGTTCTTTTCGCAGTTGCTCAGAGCCACCATCATCAGGACAGAGCAGCATCAGGTTCAGCGTTCCAGCCAATCATAGTCTAGCATCAGTGTTCAATAGTATTTTATCTTCTGAATCCAGTATCACATCGACATATGGCGTTATTGAACGAAGAGGTGAAGGTTTCAATAGAAACCTGTTACCCTCATAACTCAGGAAATTCAAGGATTTTACCTCAGCATGATCCAAAACACTGTCGGTGTGACTGCGAGTGTGAGTGGTTGTCTCTATCTGTCAGCGCTCTGATAAATTGGCGACAGGTCCAAGATGTACCCTGCTTTTTGCCCAGTGTCAGCTGGGATTGGCTCCAGCCCCCCCGTGACATAGATAATGGATGGACAGATCCACAATACCTCTAGAGACTTCTAGAAAAAAAAAACAGGAATAACAAAAAGTAATGTCATCATATTCCATTTATTTCCTCAGCAATCATCTGAGTAATATTACAGCAGCTGCTGAGCATATGTGGAGAGGCTACTAATTATGACTTCACCTCAGTCAGCAGGGGCTCTGTGCAGAGAAATGACAGACGGAGTACAGAGTGGAGCAGGACAGGACTGCACTGTCAGGGAAAAACTATATTAGGTTTTAAATGAACATCATAATCCCATACAAGAAATACTAACATTGTCTTAAAGACACCGAGAACAGGCAGTAGCTCCATAAGCACTCTCCTGCTCTAGCTGTGGATATTTGGCTGCTGCTGAAAGTATTGATTGAACACATCGATTGTTTTTAACTGTTTTCATTTGAGAGTGTTCCAGCTCCAGAAAGTAGTTAAGTCGAGTCTTCAATCACAGCAACCAGCACCATGTCGAAGGCTGTGTGATACACATCGTTCTCACGTGTGCGCAGTGTTCTTCACATATTGTCTCCTTTCAGTTTGGTGTGGAATGTAGGGGAGCAACATTAAAGGATCATCTTAAGTTAGGAGCTGGGTCATATAGAAGAGGCCTTTATTTCTATCAGTTATAAAAACATTTCATTCACAAAGCTTTATGTCTGAGGGGGAGAACATGACAACCACACTAACAAGGAAGTGTTTCCTTGCTGCTGTCGCTGATGGTTGGTTGTCTGTAAATAATGTAAAGCACAGCGTATTGATATAGACCTGCTGTATATGGAAAGTGTCATGAAATAACTTCTGTTGTCCAACAGTTGAAGAAACATCGGTCAGATAAATGGGATGTAAAAACACCTTCAGGTCAACCAAATATATTCAGAGAAAAGTTATCATCCAAACTTCCTGTTTGAACTTTGACCTGCTTTACTTCCTGTAGTCTCATTCACACAGCTTCACTGTGCATTGCTGGACTATCAGCGACTGTCTGATGTTCTGTATATGAAGGGGCCATATCTCAGACATATTCTCTGTGAGTCTGATGTCATCCTTACTGATAGAAATGATGGATATGTATGAAAATAAGACCTGTGTTGCAGGTCCAGGATTTGTTTGACTGCAAATCAAATTTCTACATTTTTGAATTATTGAAATGTTTCATATTTTATTTATTCACTTACTTGTTCAATTGTACTTGTTAATGTTTTTTTCTCGGTGTGACAATTCAATCACAGTCCACACTGCTAGAAATGCTGAAGCGTTTATTTTGTTGGTATAAAAGCAGAGCTGTCTGCAAACAACAGAATCAGCGTCTAAAATAATACTAATGATAAATAATTGATTGAAAGTGTTAGCTACAAATCTCAACACGTATAAACTGCGTATCCTCAATCATGGCTTCGACTGGAGTGATCCTTGAGGAGATGGACAGACCTCTGCTAGATAAATACTGTATGTTATTATACAATTGTACAGAAATACACACACACACATTGTTGAACTGCTGTCCACTAATGATTTATTATTTCAGTGTATTTCACTGAACTTGAACGACCTCCAGTTCAATTGGAAGCGGCTCCACAGAGTGTCCAGAGCAGGTGGTCCGGCAGTTATTGTGCAGTGATGTGCTTTTATGAATCACTTATGGGACATGGAAAGTGGAAGAGGCTAAAGTGAGCTGATAATCCCCTTTTATGAATAGAAACACAGCATGTGCATGGAATCATCCAGTGCTACACTGACCCTTGAACTTGGTGAGGGGAATATAGGCCAACATGTCTCCTGTCTTTATTTCATCAAAAACAATGTGAACAATCTATTTTTACTGCAGCGCACTGTGACATCAGTCAGGAACACTTTTTCAGCTAGTTAGAAAACGGAGCACTGACTTTTATTTCTTGCCTTTTTGTGGCACGCAGCCAATGAGCCAATGAACCAATTAGCCTCCTAATTGACTGACTTCACTGTCTGCTGCGACACAACTTTGGCTTTGTTAGACTTCTGTAATATTGAATATTTCATCAGTCAAAACTCTGAATTTGAATGCTTTAAACACTACTTAGTGTAATTGTCCTCTGCTGTAAAACCACTTGATATGATTCATCACGTACTGTATAGGATGCAACTAATGTGATTAAAGCGCACAAGCTTTTACATGCACACATACTGTACACACACACACACACACACACACTCCTGCAGCTTTGAAGCTGATTGGCTCTGCTCCTGGAGACCACTCAGTTTCTTCTTTTGTGGTGGCTGACGAGCTAATCTGTCATGGACGCTGACAAGACAGTGTATTGAAAATAAGGTTCCACACACACACACACACACACACACACACACATTTATCATGGAACAATTAATAGAATAAAAACGTCTATATCACACTGATGCAACACACACACCATCATGTTGACATTCTTCAGTGTGGTGGCTCGCTGCCGTTGGTCTCCTCTTGTCCCTGTCATCCTGCTATCCTTTCATCCTTTAATTCCTCTGCCCTTTCATCTGTCCATCAATGTTAATCATCAGCATTTGTTTGCTGGATATCCTCCGCTGCTTCCTTCAGGCTGGATTTGTTAAGTGTATATGTGTGCGTGTGTGTGTGTGTGTGTGTGTGTTATTGCCACAAATATTTGTTTAAGCCTTTAATCGCTCAGCTTGTGTGAAGGTAAAAAAACAAAAACTACGTATAGAGTCAGCAGCTGAAAAATGACACAGCTCCTCAAGCTGCTGCAGTGCACCGATTAAACATGGTGCACGAGAGGGTGAGCTTTACCATCATTATTATTTACCATTATATTATATCATCACATTCTAAAGTCATCAGGGCGGCAGTCTACAACAGTTACCTGTTTACGCATCCAGCAGACACAGAGCAACAGTGTCCACCTGATGAAGCCCAACTATTCAGTCTTGTTTTAGTTCTGTTTTGGTCTCCACCACTTAGGAGAAAAAATATCTTGAAGCTCTTTAGCAGGTTTTTAACTGCTGAATGCTCTACAAAGGGTCTATTGGTGCTGGGCAGTTGGTGTACAGTGGGTCTGTCAGAGCTTTTTAATTTAAACAGTTGATTGCTGAGATGGAAAGAAGATTAGGAGCCAGGAAACCAAAACAATAAGCTGAAAGACTCTAAAATGTTCCATACAGCTGAGAGGAACTGAGTAAGAATTGACACTAGGAGCCCTTTCATATTACACAGTCATTTTACCCATTACAAATATACAAATCTGGTCAGTGAAACAGTGTAAAAATGCACTGTAAATAATGGTGTAAAGAAAATGTAACATTCCTTATTTATTACAGATGTGTTTAGTATGTCTGCATATCTGTTCAGTGAAAAAGAAAACTGCTAAACTATCAAAATATTATCAAAATATCATGTTGGTGTGTTCTTGGTACTGAAAGTCAGGTGTTGTGTTTGCCTCAATATTGATTCCCAAATCTAATGTTATCCTATTTAATCTCATAATTGGAGCTCATATTTCAGCACCCCGAAATCTGCTGAGATTCAGTTTTTGTTGGCTTAAAATCATGCCCCACCCAAAATCCATCTCCAGTCGTCTGAAGCTCTTACCCCCTGTAGATCTGAAAGCTAGCAGCAAAAAGTTTGTTGCATGCTTCTTCACAGAGAGCAGCAGCTGCGCTCAGCTTGAATTCAGTCAGCTACAATAGATCCCAATGGTAACAAGTTTACAGTGTGGGAGAAAAGTACCAAAACACCCAAAGAAGCTTCTCAGAAGAATGGCTGTAGCATAATCCACTTCACCACTGTCTATCTATATGCTCAGTATGATCCCAACACTCATTGTTTTGCTCAAATAAAGCTAAATACACTATTTTCATGTCCCGCTGTCACACTCCTCAAAGCTCCACTGGAAGCAGGGTGTTTTGTCACATTCCAAAACAAACATTTCTGCAAGGTAGAAGAGACATTTACATGGTTATATAATTCTATAATGAATTTTATAATGAATATATAATATGTTGATTAACAGCATTGTCATGTTTATGATGTGCACCAGCAGGGAGTTGGGAAAAGAAAGAATATGTAACCAAAACTTAATATATAGAGAGCATAGAGTAACCCCAGCTGCACTGTCATATTTTATTATCCTTGTATATTTCATGAGTAATGATGTTGACAGAGATATTGACGGCTTATTTAGCACAGACACTAGTGATCCTGATAATACCCAAGCTGTTCTGCTGGCATTGCTACCACACAGACAGCGAGGACAGCAGTGAGTGCTGTCATTGACTGCTCTTAATTCACTTAACTCCATCGGGATGCTCATTTTAATGGTCGTTGGTGTCTCTGTCAGCGGATCCAGACAGTGAGTGCAGTCGATGCCGATGAGCCGTCAGCAGGACACAAGTTTTTCTTCAGCCTGGCCCCTGAGGGAACGCACCGCAGCAACTTCACCATCCGAGACAACGGAGGTAGGCAACAATCGACCGGGCACAGAGCCTGAAACGAATTCTATAAACGATATGGAATAAACATTAAACTAAGCCTTTTATCTAATGTGAACTGCTTCAAAAAGTCAGTCACCCCCACCTCTCGGCCAGTGTCAGCCGGGATCGTCTCCAGCCCAAAACCAGTCTAACATTGGCCACTTCTCACTTTCAAGCCATAGAAATCAGTTCTCTATGTACCCTATCACCTGATTGGGTATATTTGATTGACAGTTTCATTGCCCCAACTTCTATCCTCAGTGAGACATGGATTTCTGCCATGTTGGTGCCACATTTTTAATTTCATCCTGGTAATAAAGTGATTTTTACACCTCACACACACCTCTGCTGCGTGACAAGACACGCCGTGTGCTGCAGCTGCGCTATGCTGACATTTTAACAAGTTTCTCCTGCTCAGATAACACTGCTGGCATCCTGACACGTCGAGCCAGCTATAGCCGCATTCACCAGAGCGTCTACCTGGTTCCCGTGGTGATCACCGACAGCGACTACCCCATGCAGAGCAGCACCGGCACCCTCACCGTGAGGGTGTGCACCTGCGACCGTGAAGGCAACATGGAGCTGTGTAACGCGGAGGCGCTGAGCAGCTCTCCTGGCCTCAGCACCGGAGCTCTCATCGCCATCCTCCTGTGTGCCATCATACTGCTGAGTAAGTCCAAACTGTGACAAAAATCTCTGGAGGATCAGTGATTTCTCTGCTTTTCAAAATAATCTCTTTAGATTTTGGACTTTTGTTTCTCACCTTCTCATGAATATTTTTAAATATATTTGGAAAAAAGGAATCTCTTTTATGAGCTTCAGGTCAAAAAAAAAAGCTTGCATGTATATTTTTAGATTTATGGATCCTGCTATTATGTTTCCAAATGTAATAAGAGAACAGAGTAATATAATGTTTTTTTGTGCAAAATCTATCCAGATACAAACAGAAGAGAAGATTTCAAAGCGGCCATACAGGAGAAATAAAGATGAATAATTAGATGTGAAAACAACAAGATAAAAAACACTCAGCCATGTTCCCTTCCCTCCCTTATGAGTGCTGATAAAGTCCACTAATCCACAGCCCATTTCAACCGTCTGCTGCTTTCTAAAAGTGAAAGTAATGTTTGCTGCATTTTAAAAGGTTTTAGGCCATCATTGAGGGAGCATGCTTTATGTGCAAGATGTCAGTCCAAAAGTGGACAGAAACACTCATTTGAAACTGTACGGCTTAGTGAGAGATGTCACCAAACCATATGTTTGAAGGATTGAAGAAAATACAAGCAGCTGAACCTCAGCTGTATCACACCAGCCGTATATGTTTTATTTAGTCACATAAATTAGGCAAATGAAAGTAACTCTGTAACCCCCTCTGTCCCTCCCCTCTACACAAAGCTGTTCACTGGCTTGTCCACAATGCTACAAAACATACTCAGTGTCCAGCATGCTATTTTTAAATCACAGCAAACAAGGACAAGGCCAAAAGAGCCACTTTTCAAAATATGTAAAGGAACAATACATGATGGATGTATGATCACACTCGTGTCTGCACGGTGCTTCCACTTGTATGCGGCATCGTAAACACAAGCAGCCTTTGTGATTTCCCATTTGCTGTAATAGAAAACAATGTTTCAGAGCCGTGGTCTGCTGCCGCTCATCAGAATCAAAGCTCGTATGGAAATGAATGCATCTCATCTGCCACCACATCCCCTCTTATCCTCTTATTCATGCAGTGGTCACAGTCCAGTGGGCTGCTGGGAAAATCAATACATATTTATGCTCCTGAAAGTGCAGTCATTGCAGACTTTAGTGGACACACACGACGAACACTGGAAGTTCATCATCAGTTCATTTGAATGGTCAGGACCATTTATATTTATATTATTTTACACCAATTTTAGCACATTTTTTTCAGACAGCTAACTTGAACACTAGTGTAGCAGTGTCTGTCGAAGCAGCCACAGCAACTGCACAGTGAAGAACGCTGAAGAGAAGCATGAGAACTGTGAAGAGAGGATGAGGCAGTGAGGCAGCACGTACAAGACGTGACCTATGACCTCTTCATCATACAGTTTGTAATAATGCAGCCATTTCATACAGGAGATGAGCGTTGGACCTTCATAAGAGACAGTTGTCACTCTGTGCATCTTGTTCACTGATTAATCTGAGAATTAATGAGTCACTTGATCAGAGAAGGTCTTTGTTTCCTGTCGCTACACACTCCCTCTCTTTTCAGCTCGTCCATAGTCCATATGAGCTCCCTTCCTCTTTCTGGAGGATTGGCTAACATGGTTAATTAATGCAAACTCTATTTACTAGATCTGTTGCTGTACAACACGTCATTACAGTTAAATTACATACTTACGCTGTATGTGGATTCAGGAGGTAGGCACTGCTGTAATGCAGTGTTCAACCGCCTCTACACTCCCTCATACAGACACACACACACACACACACACACACACACCCTCAGCAGATTTCATGCAAAGTAATAACTCTTTCTTAACCTGGTTAAGTCCACAGTAGCAATGTTCTTGTGCTGTAATCTGATTATTTTAATCAGGCAAATTTCTGCTCAGTGTTGTTATTTATCAGATTCATGCAGGATTCACTTTCATTTATAAAGTAAAAATGAAAAAAGACATGCAGAGATACAGCTTAATCACCACAGTACAATCAGTACAAGTGCTGCAAGATGAGGTAATGAGTATGACATGGTGCAATAAAATATGACAATATTGACAACACACAATGACAAGTATAGGATACTACGATACTACTATACATGGTATGACACAGTACGACACGGTACAGGCAATGCAGTGAAAGGGAAAAGCATACAGCTACTGAACAAGCAGCAGTGTTTGGAGTGACAATGTGTTGATACACTATGACAGCATTCAACATGATACGATACGAAACAGTACAAAAGGCTACGATACAACACAATATGATACCCGGCCTCACGCGACACACTACAATACCATACAGTACTGTAAACATGACAAGTATACGTGTACTCTCCTAATAAGAATCATTGGACACGCTGGTAAAAATGTTTCCATGTTGGATTTCCATGACAGCGTCCTTTGGATAGGTCACTGGTGACATGAAGGTTTCAGTCATCCTCCAGAACCGGGCTTTATGAGCACCAACATAATTCCCAGCGACGGCCCCTGAAATGGAATTTTTGATGTTATGAAATAGATGTGGCTATAATAGCCAGCAGCTCTAAAATGAACTGAGGGCGCAGTACAGTGCAGACAGCGGCTCATATCAGCTACAATAGTTCTTTGAGTGCTCTCAAATGAAATGAACAGCAGAGAGGAGGAAAGATAGCGCGAGTGCAGACAGGTGTGTCACACTCATCTGCAGTTGATCTGATTACGAAGGGTTGGACTCAGACCAAACAATAATAATAATAATACACTGAGGTTTTCATGTTCTGCGATCATCATCATCATCATCATCATCATCATCATCACACCAAACGATGACACATGTAGATGTAGCTTACACACAGGAAGTGCATTCAGACATGTTTTAGTGTCGGGAAGAAAAGCATGTGGAGGAGACACGAATCTCATGGTGGTGAATTATATTTAACATGGAAATCAAAGCGTAGCCTGAAGCTGTAGTATTTTAGTAGCACTGATATGCATATGAATGTATTCATCATCACCTCAACCATCACATCACTGTTTTCTTTTTGTTCTCTGCCTCTCTCATCTCTCTTCCTCCAGACATCTTTGGGTCTCTCTTCACACTCTTCAATAAGTGCCTGCTTTATCCAGATGAATCTTTCTCCTTTTCTATTTCTATATTTACCTTTTACTTTTGCTCTTTGTATCATTCACGTCACAGCTCTCTGTCCTGCTCCTTTGCAGACATTTCATGCAGTGATTTGCAGGGCTACTGTGTATGCATTATCGGTTATTTCAGTTCCCTGACCTTAACTCCGCCTCTGCTCTTTCTTGTTGCCGCTGTGCTCTTACTTGATTTAAATTCAAACTGGCCTGCAAGAGCTTAGCCAATCAAATGTTCTGCATGATTACTTATGGCTTAACCCCTTTCTGAAATCAAAGGCTGCCGTCCTTTTCTGTCTGCCTGTAACCAGCCTGTGCAGCCCTTGTGTTTTCACACTCATTTCAGGATATAAGGCATCTACAAATTGTTTAGAGTTCCATGTGTTGGTCTGAATCAAGGTAAGCTATGGTGCACACCTTCACCCCAATCATTCAGCTCTGCACTAAACGTTTTACTATGAGGTGGACATTTATAAAATCCTTTGGGTTTATTACAAAAAAACAAATGCAGCAGTATCAATCAGACACCCTTCTGATGCACTCATGTGCTGTCAGTGCTCTGTTCTATCTTTTAGCTGCTGTGTTTTCTGCCACACTGCCACAACTAAATGCTGTGCTGTCACATGTTGTAGTATCGTAGGAAACACTCCTTGATGTGCTAAACTTGGTGTTACCTTGTGGGATGTGCTTACACTGAATTCACCAGGTACGGCTGAAACACACCCCAGCTGCAATGCTGCTGGTGGAGATGATCACAGCCGTTCTAGACCAAAAACTCAACCAATCGGACACAGAAATAGCAAAGAGAATCCAGTGAATTTACTAAATAAAACACACTGTATCGCCCTCAGATACAAACAATGTAACTACTTAGCTACTTTCTCATGGTAGAAGCATGTAAACCAAGAAAAACGACCAAATCTGTGCTCACATAATCCATTCAGTGTTGATTAGCTGACTGGACTGGGTCTTGTTGTCACCTTTCCCATCTTTACTAGATTTCATTACTTTAACAAGTCAATTGCTTGGATTTGGCTATGTGGCAACATAAAAAGAAAGTCATACAATCAGACTGGTTATAAATAAATCCCAGTGCTGTGATCTGTCATTACAGCAGCTACTGGCTTAACCCTTGAGAGTTGACCTTCTGGAAGTTCAGAGAACAAAGTGACACGAAGCAGAATTTAGTTCACAATGTTTCTGTCCAGTTTTAATGAAGTACACAAGATCACATGTCAAGACAAGAACAAAGAACTTAGAGAAAGCTTACATGAGAACAAGGACGAAGTCTTCAGACAGCACATGGAAACAAAGAGCTATCATGAGGTGTCTCAGTTGGTCACAAGACAGATGAGATGAGTGGGGGAGAGCACAGGGTCAGATAAAAGATTGTGTTCCAGGCTCAGGGTGTGATGAGAATTGAACGTCCCAGGAATAGAAAAATACTTCACAACAGCCAGGTTAGCCAAACGTATCTGGGAGAGAAAATGAGTGTGAACAACAGAAGTGCTGTAAACATCCATCACAGTTTACAGATCCAGTTGGCCCAACTTTGACTTATCCTATTTACACAGCCCCATCTGTAACACAAACCATGGAAATGTAACAGAATGCCTGGATTACAAATCCTGGTAACAGAAGTTAAAAAGTTTCACGTTATGTAAGCGTCCCATGATGCACAAGAGTTATAACCTGACAAAATCAACACTTTCAGGGATAAGACTGATCGTTCTGTAGCCACTCTGAAGTGGTCGTTTAAGGAACTGCAGTTTTGGCACTTCCAGGTTGACTCTTGACCCAGACTGTGGCATGATGTTGTCGTAACCAACAAAAACAAAGCTACAAAAATGAGACCATTGAATTTCCCTTTGGTCCTTATTGGCTGTGGGTTCCGATCACTGCTGTTTGCTCTAAAATGTTCTAATCCCATATCTTTTCTGTCATTGCTTGCAGTGATTGTGGTCCTGTTCACTGCACTGAAACGCCAAAGAAAGCAAGAGCCTCTTATCATCTCCAAGGAAGATGTCCGAGACAACGTGGTGAGCTACAATGATGAGGGCGGAGGCGAGGAGGACACTCAGGCTTTTGACATTGGGGCACTGCGACACCCAGATGCCGCCGCCGCCTTGGAGGAGTCCGCCAAGCAGAGGCGTGACATCATCCCCACTGACACCCTGCTGTACCCTCCACACCGCCGACCTGCTCCCGCCGCTTCTGGCCACGTCATGCCACCAGTCAACATGGTGTCACGGGATAACGGGGACGTACGTGAGTTCATCAATCAGAGAGTGCTAGAGAACGATTGCAACCCAACAGCACCACCATACGACTCACTGGCCACCTATGCCTATGAGGGCGCAGGCTCAGTGGCCGAGTCGCTGAGCTCGCTGGGCTCAGCATCGTCTGAGGCTGAGCAGGACTACCACTACCTGAGTGACTGGGGGCCCAGGTTCCGGAAATTAGCTGACCTGTACGGGGCTGAGGACAGTGACTTCTCCTAACAGAAACACCACAAACACACACTCACTTCCATGTCAAAGACAGGTTCAGGACAGATTTTGACCAACCAGGGCCAGAGACTGCAACGTCTGACAAACTCAATATTAGAGATTGTGAACGTTGTTGACGCCCTTTAAGAAAATATTACAACTTTCAAAAATACAGCCAACACACTCCACATGATGAACCAACAGATGTGCTGGTAGATGTTATTTCCATTTAATAGCATATTTAAGAATGCCACCTGATTCAGGACCTGCCTTCACTGCACGTGGATCCAAAAATGCATACCAAGTCATTTTCTAAAGTCCTAAATATCTGATTTTGGGAATTGGAACTAATGGATGTAGAAATGTAAATTAACCAGCACAACGGTGGAGTCCAACAAACTTCAGTTCCACCAGTGTGAACCTCTTCAAAGACTCATTTCAGGCCTGAATGGAGTTTTGAATCAAAATTGGACTGTATTTTGTATTAAGAATTGGACTTTTAATATGTTCGGGCTTTGCTTTAATCTCTCCTTGGTTACCAAATAACCATTTTTGCAGAGTGTATATTGTGGCTTTAAACTGAATGGAGGAAAGTCTTGGGAACCAGGTCAGTCAACAAAACATCAGAGTTGGAGTTATTGAGGAGTGGACCACACACACTTACCTCTGTGGATATGAAGTGATGAGTGTGTGGAAGAAGAGTTTTTTGTTTTGTTTAGTTTTTTTGACTAAGTGCCCTTCTGCTGCCCTTCGAGCTGAACTGCCTGTAGGTTGGCTGAGACTGGAGGGGGTTAATGACTCACATATGATTGCTTTTTGTCTTTTTGCCGTGTTGTACAAATGGACCATTACAGAGGAGCTGTTGTGAAGGACCCTCGCTTGAAAATCGCCTTTTTCGGGGACACAGAGTAAAAAGAGGATATGTCCTGTGACAAAATGCACTGATTTCTTTATGTTTGTGCAGATTTTTAGATTCCTTTTGGATTATTTTTTTTTGGGCTGCACACAAAAAGAAGATCCGTGTTCATGGCATCATTTCAAGACTTTTAGCTCTTGATTAAGTGTATATTGTGTCAGAAATGTGGTTGAACTGAGTTATATTGGAATTTTACTGGAGTCTTTTTACAATAACAAAATACAACTTCAGATATCATACAAACATTTGTTGAACAATCTTGAATAAAATATGTTCATTGAGAATATGCTTCATATTTACATGAGGGACATGGGACACGTAGAGCTGTCACTTTTCATTCAGAACTTTAGACTACTGATTGAGTGAGAATGAACTTACCAAACTCAAAATTGCCAATGTGTTGGTCAAATATTAATGCTGCACTGAACAATATTTTTATTAGAATAACAATGGATCCAATGGCTAACCATTATGTAATGTGGAAGATATTGATTGTAGTGACAAACCTGAGAATTATCACCAACTCTGCAGTTCTTCTCAGTTCTACAAGTGTTTTAGTGTCCTTCAGCTTATTGTTTCGGTTTTCTGGCTGGCAATCTTGCTGTTCTGATTGAGTCCCGCAGCTCTCATCAAGATTGTTTCCAGCAGCAGGGATCATCTGTTTCCAGCACCAAAGAGCAGACAGACACAGTTAGCAATTAGCTGATGAACATACCAAAGCATTTAGCAGCTAAAGAGGCAAGAGCTGGTGGAGGTCAAAACAGAGTGAATATTACGTGGCTGCAAACAAAACTGCAAATGGATGCTAATGTTGCTCTGTAACTGTTTGCTGACACATTAGCCATAAAAAGAATAACCTGCTAATTCTTGCTGAAAGTTAGACAAGAAGATTGTTACCACTCTTGTGTGTGTCTGCATGGCAAATATGAAGCTGTCCAAAAGTAACAAAATCCACCTACCAGCACTAAAGCTCACTAATTATCACAATGTGTCACGTTTTTGCAACACGAAAACCAAAGTGTAAAAACAGGTCAACAAGTTAGTTTGATTTCTCTTCTATTTCTGTTTCTTAGCTCATGGTTGCCTGGCAACCTCATGTGGACATAAAAATACAGAGGTAACTATCAAGACATGATAAGCAGATAATCATAGCAGCAAACGTAGTAACGTCTCAGTAACGTAGAGAGGCATTTCTGATTAACAGTGTAAATGGGAAAAATTGTGGATAAACGTGAGGCTGTTTGACGCAACTGCCTTACAGTAACATTACATTAACATTACAGCAACTTTACAAGAACAAACCCAAACCAACCGTTAGCTTGTCACTTAAGAGGCACCACAAGAACCAGGACAATTTTGCCTTCAGATTTTGTCTCATTGAAAAAGTGACAGCCCTACTTCAGCCAGCATTGGAGCTTGAATGTTTTCGGTCTTGTGACTGGTCACCTCATTTTCAGCCTAATATTATTTTGTTTTGTTTTCTCTTATGTACTTGCATAGTTTGAGGATGTGATCCTTTTTTGTTTGTTTTTGGTTAGTTTTTTTGCAGAGGTATCCAGGCACTGTCTGCTTTGTCTGAGACAAGAAGAAAACAACAACAGCTTTTCTTATTTACTGCTTATTTTTTTTGGTTTCATTCAGTCAACACTTGTGTCTACTGCAGAGACATGAGGTTTTGTTGTTAAATGTCGTAATAAAGCCAACACTGGAAGACTCTGTTCCATTGTTTCATCAGCATCGTTTTATGTCGCAGTAGTTACTGAAGCAAAAGGTCTAAACCACAGCAGTAAACTTGAGTGCTATGTAAAAAACAAGTGAGGGATGAAACTCTGAAGTCAAAATCATTAGCTGATTCAGACTCTGTGTTTTTCTGATTTGAGATCCGCAGTGTGTATTGTGTGTATTGGCAGTTCCAGTAAAAGCAGCAGTTTGTTCCAGTCAGTTGTGTTTTGTGACCATAGTCTGCTCTGAAGGCTTGAAACTAAAAAATGTCCACATATTTTTCTTTATATTGTAATTCATTCTTTTTGTACCAAATATTTATAGGACACGATGATAATGATATTCTTGGAGGGGGAAAAAAATCAAAATACCGTCCAGCTTCACTGTTTTTTAATGTAATTTTGGAGGTGTGAAACTCGCTGTGGGCAGTACCGTCCGTATATGATGTATTATCAAGTTGTTTAATTTTATCAAAATAAACTTTTACAGTGAAAGTGTTGATTTTATTCATCATATTTGACTAACATTCATGTGTACCCTGCCACAGTCTGGAAACATATATGTCAAAGTTGACCCACTGGTGTTTCGACATATCTGAGTATCACATAAGAGAAAGTTCAAATGTTACAATTGAAAACAAAATGTTCCTTAAAAAGTTGGCAAGAAAAAAAAGTCATGCTGGTGTCAAAGAGTGTGACAGCTGTTGAATGAAGGACCTGTGGTAGATCTCCTTCTTACATGGTGGAGTAGCAGTCTGTTGCTGAAGGAGCTGTTAAGACCATAGACATATATACATAGACGCCGCACTGAGCGCTGAATCGTACGTCGACGTCGCCGCCATATTGGAAATGGCAGGTCTGCCCGTAAACTAATACAAGGAAATGGACTGAACTTCATAAAGCGCCTTTCTACAAAGTTCTTTAAGTTAATGTCTCTTATACACCCATTCACACACACACTAATATATCTGGGAAACAAACAGGCACCAAAAACAACGAATGTAACTTTTACATACGTGGTGGCTGTGGCTCACAGGCAGAGCGGGTCGTCCACTAATCAGGTGATCGGCGGTTCCTGCATGTCGAAGTGTCCTTGGGCAAGAACCCCAAATTGCTCCTGAAGGCTGTGCCATCGGTGTGTGAATGTGTATGAATGGTTAGATCCGCAAACTGATGAGCAGTTGGCACCTTGCATGGTAGCCAATGCCATCAGTGTATGAATGTGTGTGAATGGGGTGAATGAGATATGTAGTGTAGAGCGCTTTGAGTGGTCGGAAGACTAGAAAGTACAGTCCATTTACCATTTAAAGTGATGAGTGTATGTATGTACACGTTAGTGCTCTTTATTCAGAAAACCCTCATGTCACATCCACATTTCAGGATCTGGTTATTATAGACACAGATTAAATGTTAAATATAAATATTTCAATATTTATCATCACAGTAACAGTGTTACACACATTAGTAGCTGTAAACACTCAGCAATAGAAAAATACATACGTTGTTTGGTGCTTACTAGGAGTAAACATTTATAATCATCACTTTAAAAGTTACATACGTTGTTTTTGGTGCCTGTTTGTTTCCCAGATATATTAGTGTGTGTGTGAATGGGTGTATAAGAGACATTAACTTAAAGAACTTTGTAGAAAGGCGCTTTATGAAGTTCAGTCCATTTCCTTGTATTAGTTTACGGGCAGACCTGCCATTTCCAATATGGCGGACTCGTTGACGTATCGCGACCAACGACCAACCCGCTCAATGCGGCATCTATGTATATATGTCTATGGTTAAGACCTCCACAGTCTCATGCAGGAGGTGAGAGGAGTTGTTCATGATGGAGGTCAGCTTTGCTAACTTCCTCCTCTCCCGCACTTCCTCTATGGAGTCTAGGGGACAGTCCAGGACAGAGCTGGCTCTTGACCAGTTTGTTGAGTTTTTTCTTCATGCTTGTCCCTCACCAGCAATGACTGCATAGAATAATGTAGATGTCACCACAGTGTCATAGAAGGTTTTTAACAGAGTTCTGCACACTCCAAAGGACCTCAGTCTCCTCAGAATGTGGAGACGACTTTGAGGTCTGAGCCTTCCTCCTGAAGTCAATCACCATCTTCCATTGTCTTGCTGGTGTTTGTGTGAATGTTGCCATGGCAAGCAACAGGACACTCATGTTGCACTCTGATTGGATGCATGATTGGACTCTTCAGGGACTCTGAGCTTGAAAACAAGACACGTCTCACAGTGACAGACACAAGTTCAAGTTTGAATGGACTCAAGGGTTTTTGTTTCACATCTCAAAGATGAACCCTGACCCTCCCCCAAACCTGGAATTTGGAAATTGTGGGAAAGTTTTACTTAAAGCTGTCACTCAGTTCCACAGGTATAGGTTTTAACAGGATTTCAGTCTATCATGCATTCACTTTGTAACAGAGACAAAATGAAGTGCACACACTAAATCCACTTGAGTGCTGTTCATGTACACCATACTATACACACAATACACACAATACAATACACAGAGGACACGGAGGGGCTCTACTGTAAAAGATCTCCTGTTTCCGGCCTGTTTCACTGAAGACATTCTGACACGTCACGGTGGTCAAAGCACAGGTGAAATAATAAAATGAGTGATGGCTGAATTCCATTTAGCTGCTTCAGTTTTATGGCCCTGCTGTTGTTCATGTTATTTTGATATGTGATTTTCCAACTGTGACAAGTGGAAACCTCTGCAGTGAAAGAAGGACTACCACAGCAACATCTACAAGGTACAAAGAAACATTTCCTTTTTCTGAGCTTCACAACAGCTCTTCAGAAACCTGTGGGGGTTCTGGTACATTTCCATGGGAAGTTAAGCTTGGGAATTTTGGAAATATTCCAAATCAGAGGCTCCGTGGGAATTATGAAAATTTATGTGAATTAACTGTAAATTGTGGGTAATTTAAACAAAGTGTATCATATCCAAACATAAATATAAACATTTTGTTTTGTCATAAGCAGAATATGCAAAATAAAACAATAAAACATTTTTTTTTAAAACAATTAAAAAACATTTCTACAGATTTATTTGTAAGCAGAGATGTATAGTAACGAAGTGGAACTACTTAAGTACTGTACTTAAGTACTAAAATGCAGTATCTGTACTTTTTTGGAATATTATTTTTTGCCCCAACTTCTACTTTTACTGCACTACATATTTTTGATAAATTTAATACTTTTACTCCGATACATTTTTCATGTGCTGAATCGTTACTCGTTACTATTGTAGCGTCCAGCCAGACGCGTGATGAATGACGAGGCGATATTGAACAAACCTGCATTTATTGCTGAACGCTTTGGTAACAGGACTCGGTGACTGTCGGCCGTAACCACGCCAAAAAACAACAACAACATAACAGTCCCGGTCTCACATCAACCTCGCTCGTGCGCCGTACTTCATACACCTGACACCCAGGTGCGCTCTCTCACCTGCTCCCCCGCCCCCTCGCTCTCGCATTCATTCAGACGCATTCACAGACCATGGGAAATCACAGAACTCTACCATGAACATTGTAACACTGTAACATTAGAAGTTGTGCCTTAATAAATATTTGAAATAATATAAACAACAGTACTTGTACTTTTACTTTCAGTACTCGAGTAGCAATTTTTTACATACTTCTTGCAATACTTAAGTACACTTTTTTTGAATACTTTAGTACTTTTACTTAAGTGTGGTGTTTAAAGAACACTTCAACTTCTACTCAAGTCAGTTTTTTGATATAGCACTTGTACTTCTACTCCACTCCTTTACTCCAGTACTTTATACATCTCTGTTTGTAAGTAGAACTTTATCAAGTTTAAATTATTTTTTTGAACAATATTATGTAGTCCACCAGCTCACATGTGAGTCTTTAACAGGCTCTGTGTGCTCTGGGCTCTACAGTGTGGTCCAGGTACAGAAATCACCTGTGCAGGTAGGGGGCGTGGCCTCAGTAGTCCTGCAGTAAGCGGTGTGCTATGTGCATGTGACTGAGGAATAGCAGATATTCAAGTGGACCTGCATGATATCTGGTTGTTTTAGTCAAGATTATGATAAAATATATTTTCCACAACTATATTTAAGTTCCCTGTTAATTCACGGTTTATTCCCATTTATTCCCAGAAAAACGTAGGATACATACACAGTATACAGGGAGCAGAGGAAACGGGTTCATGGGGGTCCAACTTGTCCAGATTATTTTTGCCCTTGGGCCCTACGGTAGCTTGATCCAGCCCTGTCACTCATGGCTGCTTTTATACTTGACCATCACATTTGAGGGTGGATGTGCTGTACCTCTGTCTCACGCTGTCTTCAGTGTGTCATTGAGACATTTTATGTCAGTAAATCAAAACAGTAAGAAGCTCCAGCCTTCTTATGGTGAGCTGAAGTCACAGTCAAGCTGTACAGTGAGATCAGCTGGCAGCTTCATTTTGGACTGTTGTTGTTGTCTTGTTTGTGTTTTTAAAGATATTTAACCCTTCATGCACCGTGCCTCCTGTTTGCTCTGCTTCACCATCCGTCAGCACTCAACGGACAGTGAGAGGTAGAATACATCAGTCACTTCACTGTGTGTGTGTGTGTGTGTGTGTGTGTGTGTGTGTGTGTATGCATGTGATCACTCAGTGGCAGCATTAGAGATGACAGCTGTGACCTCACCATGCCATGAGTGTGCGGTGTGCCTCCATTAGTGCTTCATATATTTTTCTCAACGTTAATCTTTGATGGGGCTGTCGTGTTAGGAGATAAAAAATGTCAACCCCACTAACACCCCCCCACACACACACATACACACACACACACACACACACACACACACACACACACTGTATATTCAGAAACGCACACACAGATTCACTCAAAAATGACCATTCATTCTTCAAGGCGTGGATTTGAACAAGGTACTGAGCTGCTTCACTGGGAAGTTTTTCTGTGTGTGTGTGTGTGTGTGTGTGTGTGTGTGTGTGTGTGTTCCTGGATCTGTGTGTGGTGGAGGGAAAAGCCTAGAGACAGAGTGCTCGCTGTTGGGAAATATCTTTATTGTCAGCTTGTATTGAACCCAACAATGTTTCAGTCCCCAAATGTCATCATGTATTCTTTTTCACTCAGACAGCAGGAGAGGAAAAAGTAGAAACAATTACTTTTTAGTGCCATTACCTTGAGATCACAAGTTAATTATCCTGAAGACAACAAAGCTTGTTTTCTCGTGATAATGAGTGCATTTATCAAGTCTTTTGTCACTGAGGTGCACTCGCCTGTGAAGACGCAGCCAGGATTGTCTTCTCTTTAATTGACGAGGACAGATCTCAACTCTCGAACAAAGCATGACTTATTTACATTTCTCAATAAGAGCATTCACAATAATAACTGAAAATCAACATGGGAAGGCTCGTAGAAACAACAGGGGGGAGCAAGTTTTAGTCACAAAGTTCTCCGCTTCTCTTTTTCAGTATTTTGGATGCACCTTCACTGATTCAGCCTCATCATTTCACCGTCTCACAGCACACAAACACCCTCCTGCTGAGCTGTGAGCTTTACAGTAATCCAGGGGCTATATCCCAGCACCTCCTTTGTCACTATGGTGGGGGGGTCAGCCGGGGCTCAGATGGTAGAGCGGGTCATCTAGTAATCAGAGGGTCGCTGGTTCTCTGCATTCCAGTCCAGTCCAAGTGTCCCGAATCGCCCCAGATGGCTGTGACATCAGTGTGTCAAGTCCATTTGCCATTTACTGTCCAAAATATATGCTGACTGCAAGCCCCTGTGAGATGGTGACACTTTCTTAATAATAATAAGAGATTAGATTCGATTTTTTTAATAATAATAATATATGTAGTGGACGTCGTGCAGGACCACACCAGCAGAACCTGACGAGACGAGACAGCACAAATACTCAGAGGAAGAAGTTAAGTTACTAACATGCATTAAGATGGACCGACAACCTGAAGGGAAGTGAAGTGACAGTAAAGAAGAGCGAGAGATGCTCTGATCAATACATGTAAATAAATAATGTTTGTTGAGTTTTAACACCTCCAGTGTGCTTCAGGCACATTCAGATCATTCTCTGTCATTTAAGGGGAAGATAATCCCGGCTGCCTCTTCACATGCGACTGCACTTCAGTGACAAAACTCTTGATAAATGATCTTGTTATCTGGAGTAAACAGGCTTCTGCTCCTGCCTATGTTTGCATGTCCACGTGGCTGAGAGCTGTTCACAATGTGAGTCAGATCACCTCTGGACGACGGTGTGTTTAGTCAGCATGGGCCGGACACAGGACACCTTGTTTTTAATCAGATACAGATCAACCGGTGGTGAACGGAGCCTCTGCCAGGCTGGTGCTGGCCGGGACAAATGACATAATGAAGTATTGTGTTCGCTTTGGCATAGCACTGGCACCTCGGTTAGAAAAACAGGTTAATTAAAGATCAGTGGGTGGTCTTTATATTCTAAATATAATATATAATTATATTCTTCCAGCAGGCAC
This sequence comes from Larimichthys crocea, assembly GCF_000972845.2. Lineage (NCBI taxonomy): Eukaryota > Metazoa > Chordata > Actinopteri > Sciaenidae > Larimichthys > Larimichthys crocea. The sequence continues at coordinate 704,348 of NC_040028.1, forward strand.
GACTCTGTGACTCCACAGCTATGACACTGCGTTGGTTCTCCACGTGGCTTCATATCCCACTGTGAGGGTCTGCACGGGGTGTTTGGAGTTTGGAGTTTGGTGTTTGGTGTTGGAACGCGTCAGAGCCGGGCCCGCTGGAATTCAGAGATGTTGGCCCTTTCAGACAAAATGTGATCTGCTGTGCGGCCTGTGTGAGGGTGTACTGAGGCACAGCGGAGCTTTGAGTTCACTCGCTAATGGAAACCCTGCTCACAGTGTCAATGCTAACATGCTGAAGGTTAGCAGGTATAATGTTTACCATCCTAGTTTAGTGTGTTAACATCATGATATAACATACATACTGTATCACTGATATCTGATAGCACTGATAGTGAACTGTGGGGAATGTGGCCAGATAAAGTCTTGCAGCGTTGTCGGGGGGCGTGCCCTTTCGGATTTAAAGGCCATTGAGAACGTGTGCCCCTTTGGAGCAGTGCTGGTTCCATTATTAAAAACATGTTCTTTAGCCATGAACTCATTGTAATTGGCCGAGATGTGACATATGTGTGTCATTATTGGACCACACTGAAGAGATCTAATTTTAGATGAGGTGACAGGAAAGATGAAAAAAAAAACTGCTTTGGAGTCAAAGCAGAAAGATGACATGAGAAGAAATGAGACGCAGATGGGAAAAGAAGAAATGACATACTTGATCTTATATTTAATACTCACTATTTAATCAGATACCTTCTAATTAATTCCAAATTGTTAAATAATATTTCCCAATGATTAAAAGATTATCCTCTGCTTGGATTATCATAACCTCCAAACATATACACGATTAGATTTTCTAATTAAACCCGTCCTTTTTCCTTAATGGAGGAGCACGTTTAAAGACGCGCTGTGAATGATTTAAGTCGACGGAGGCTTCTCTAAACACCCTAACCCGTTTACCTTCACGTTCACACAAAGAGCTGCAGGTCAGGTTCTTGAATTTCAACATTCATTACATTTAATTATTATAACCTTTATTTAACCAGATAAAAAACCCATTGAGATCAAGACCTCTTTCACAAGGGTGACCTGGCCAGGAAAGGCAGCAGCACACGTCATAGTGGTAAAAACAGACAAACAACAGTAACAGTAATGGTTAACTCAAACTTTGAATGTGAGCAGTAAAACACTCACACGTTTGTCTTTGGTCCATTCTAAAGAGCAAGATTTTTAGAAATGACATTTAAGACATTGTAAAAGCTGAATTCATTTTATTTCTGTTTTGGAATGCTTTTACTTTGAAACTGCACTCCCCCCCCTCTCTCTTGGCAGCAGGCTGAACAACAGCTCATCTTTTAAAGGTCGAGAGTATTTGGGGCAGCGTCTATTTACAGAATCATATATTTATAACTAAGTTTGCATTGGTGTGTAAAAACCAAAAAAATGCAAATGATGTTTTTGTTATCTGAGACATTTATATTTACAGATGCAGTAGGTCCTCTTCCATGTTGAACCGCCATGTTTCTACATTAGCCCTGAATGGACAAACTAAAGACTGACTCCAGAGAAGGGCTTTTGCATTTTTTGTGTTTCACGGCCAGCGTACTTCCTCTTTCATGCTAGGAATTACAGAATGAGAAAAGGACGGAGACAAACAACAACTACACCCCTCAATGTCCGGTATCCGAGGCTGCCTGTGATAATTGTCCCTGACATTACTTACCTGTGGGGAACAAGAGAAAAAGAGCAACATTATGAATGATATTCACGTTCTTTTTCGCTCTCTTTTGGCCTGCACCAATGTCGAAACAGATATCTGTCTGTTTAGCTGTTAAACAGGTGTGTCTGCTGTTTGGTACTGAGCAGGTCGTGTACAGCCGGTTTACTCTATGTGGGTTTGTCACTATGAGCAACTCCTTTCACATTTCATTTGATCCATTGTTAATCTAAACTATTTGATCAGTGCAGCTTTAATTTATTCAGCCATGTATGAGTTTGGGGCTGTACCATTAATCTCATGAAGGGTTCTCATCAGACCGGTAACATGGGTCAACATTTATGCAAATACAGTCGGTAAACTCAATTTACGTGAGGCTGTTCTCAATACGTCCCTGCTCATTAATAATAAGGCTTCTTAATGCAGCGTAAGCACACAGATTATCACCCAATCACAGCCATCTGCAAAATCAAACAGTAGAATGGAGCTTTTCACTCAGTCAGAAGGCTCTCCACCCATCCCCATCCTCCATCTGAAGGCTCGCCAGGAAGTGGCAGAGAAAAGAGGAAAGGAAGAACAGAAGGGAGGGTCAGGTGCTCTGTAAGTGCTTCTTGGAAGATGGAGATGAGCTGTTTTTTTTTTTGTTTGTTTTTCAGGAGCGTGTGCTGAAAATTCTTAATAGATTCTGGTAAAGATGCCAAAAGAGCAAGACTTGAAGGGAAGCAGATTTATGAGTTTCTCTTTGTGTGTGAGATTGTGAAGTTAAGTGTGAACCAGAGGAGCGAGTATTAGAGTGACAGAATGAAATAGCATCTGTTCCCAGAAAAAAGAGGAAACTTTGCCAGCTCAGATCAGGCTTTTACATCCTGTTAGGAGAAGAAGAAGAACCTGTGCAATGCTTAATATAGAATCAAAATGAATTAACCTGAAATGATTACATTCATATTGAAATGTTTCTGTCTCATCTGTCCTCTGTCCTCCAGTATCTGGACCAACACTGACACAAAGTCATGTTTTCAGTATGTTCAGGTGTTCATTTTTATTTCCTGATAAACCATAAAAAGTTGTCGACGAGCTGCACTCGGGGGCTTGTACTAATTTTTCATCCTGCTGCAGTCATCTATGGCCGGGCCTCACTGATTACTGTACAAAAGCACAACTTTAGAACTTTATTCAAACTGGATCAGATTTTATACACAATGTATTTGCTGCTTTTCCCTCTGATGTCCTCTGGCTGCTCTGCTTCAGCACAACTTACTGCTAATTAACTGCCGCTAACTGAATCGTCGTTAACAAGCAGCAGAACTGGGCTCAGCATGGGTTCCAGCACAGCCTCTGAGGCCAACAGGGAATTACATTTCACCACTGTGGTGATTTACAGGCTTTGCTGATGAAAACATTGCAAAGTTGTGGACTGCTAACTGTTATTAGCTCAGTCAGCGGTGTTGCTAACTAAGCTGACTCAGACCCGGAATGCCAGAAGCCAAAGCCGGCATGAAAACCACCTTGGTAGGCTGCTGTATTCTCTGCCAGACTTGACACCACCAGGTCTTGAAGGTTGGTTCAAGTCCTCCATATCTGCCTGTTTTTACAGGAAACGTAAAACTGAGGAAACAAATAACACTCTTCCTGTTCAATGGGGACAGTTACATTCATTTAAACATTACAGAAGTCTTAAAATATGATTAGTATGGATTAGTGTTATAAATGTATGAAACTACACTGTAAATGCATGTTTATGTATGATTGGAAAGATAATAGAATCTCTGTCCTGAAAACTTGTTCTTGCTTGGTGAAATCTCTGGCAGGATCCTCCTGCTGCTGCTGAGATTAAAGAGAGAGAGAGAGAGCAGATGATTTGAACATTTATTTCAAAGTAAACTCAGTGGCTCTTACTTTCCTTGGTGAGATTCTTCTTGAATCAGACACCACAGATTGGCTGAGAGAAAAAGCCAGTACATCAAGAAAAGAAGAAGCAGAAACTTCTAGCAGCGCCTGATGAGTCTTCTCCAGTGCACAGACTGCTTGGATACAGAGACTAATGAATGACACCATCAAAAGAGAAAAGAATGAAGAGGGAAGTGTCTCTTATATCTCATCAAGGTTGTGTGTGCATATGAGCAGAGAGTTCTGAAGACATTTTCAGGCTCTTCGAAGTAAACTGAGGTTGAATACTACAGCAGTCTGTGCACAGTTGTCTCCACATTAAAGGGAAACTGATTTCCAGTCAGTTTTATATTATCTAATGTAGGGAATGTGCAAATGAACAAGTTTATACAAACAGGCTTGTTGCCTGCACCCACATTTCTTGACTTGAGTTGAGTTTGATCGACACCTCTGTTATCTCCAAGCAGCACCCTCCGTGGCTGAGTCAGTCTCCATAAGTCTCCATGTCCAAATGTCCAACTTCACAGCAGAAATAAACATGTTTACAGCCTGGTACAAAAAAACAGTTTTGGTCTCTATAGCTAATTTCCCCGTTCATGACAACTGTACTGAGGGTGAATTTATATACAACTCACCTGTTCAATGATAAATGGGTGCCTTTGGAGGTGAGTCCCAAAAACAACAACTTACGTTATATGTGACGTTCTGCTGTTATATAAGTCAGCTAGAGATCCGAATAGCTGCAGCCTGTTACTGGCTTACTACTTCGCTTAGTGCATTCTTATTTTTTTCTAACTTTTGAGCATAAGAAAGCTGCAGTTGTGTGTGTGTGTGTGTGTGTGTGTGTGTGTGTGTGTTGCAACAGAGAGGGTTTATTGCTGTTACTTTTTTCACGGCAGTAATTACATCTCATCATGTCCATCTCAGATCACTCCCCTCACCCAGCTAAAACACCTTCATGCTCAGTTCCTCTCATGCCATCGATTGAGATCGACTGAATGCATGTGGCCATCAAAGGCAGAGTGTTGCTGTGACTAAAAATAGGTTCCTTTTCTTCCTGGCAAAAGGCAGCGCTCTAACCTGATCAACACGCCACTTTAAAATGCTAAATCTAGTCCACCTACATAATTGTTTTCAGCATGCGTCTTCAAAGACGAGACCTCTCCACTGTGAAACAGATTATTTCTGTGCCCTCTTTGTTCAAACGAAGCACACATACAGTATACACAATGATGCAAAGCAGATCACTGGTTTTGTGCTCTGTGCTCCTGCGTAAGCCCACAATCTGATTCTGATGCAGCGAAACAAGATCTGAGGCTTTGTAATGGGATAAGATGATTTCTATTTATGCCTAAAAGCCAGAACAACATACGTGATATTTTTTTTAGCAGCACACTCCGAGTTTCACACAGCCCTGCCAAATTGGATTTGGGGTGTGCTATATTTTTTATGTTTCATTTCCTGCGTTTGTCTTGGTGCCACGTCTGACTAAATGTCAAACAGGCTGAGGACCCTGATAACACATGCACATATCACAAATACATAATGACATTCATACACAGAACATAAACACCATACTGCTGAGCGGGAAATCTTTTCTGGTTTCTTTCCATTTGTTGCTTAATAATATAAATAATAAAACAATTATTTAGACTTTACCCATTTCTCTTTTATGATTCAAGTAATGAAATTCATTTTTCATAATTGCATAACAGTTACATTATTATACATTTGAATTGTTCATGTAACTATATGTAATTTCACTATTTAACCCTTTCTATGAAGACCACATCTATAGTGTGTTATGGGGGCATTCATAGTGAATTATAATGCATTCATAATGCTTCATGACTACACGAATAACACTTTCTGATGACTACCTATACCCACTTATACACACACCTCAACAATCAGCTGTTACAGAACATGATAGAACAGTCTAGGCAGTGTCATAAGTTATCATTGTGTGTTCATGTGTTCAGTCTATGATGTACATTGACCCATAAAGGCAGTCATAATGCGTTATAAGCCACATCAGTCAACCTCTAGATAATAACTAGTCAAGAGCTTCAAGAAGACACCTAGGGTTATAATTCATTATAAGTCACGTTTTATGTTAATGTAGTGCATCAGAGAGAACTATGAATGCATTATTATTCACTATGAATGCCCACATAATTCACTATAGATGTGGTAAAAATGGACAAAATGACAGAATGTTACGTTTCCCTTTACAATTCTCCTTTTTAAAAACATTTAAAAGGTGATGCTTCTCAGACCCGTACATAATATAATAACCTGGATTTGATTCAGGCACGTTAGAAAAGTCTCATACAGTAACAGACCGACGGCTCTTGGAGCTTAAACAAATAAAGAATGGATTTACATAAATTGATATTATGTTAAATACACATATTAAAATATTTTGGGGCATTAACCTCACAGATTCTGAGTATAAATACTGGTGTTTAAGAAAAAAAGTGTTTAAGAGTAAATGTAAGTCCCTGAGCATGAAGCTGAACCAGAAAAACAAATCAGTGATTCAAATCCACCAGGTCTGGACATGAGAGACAACTAATGGTATCTGCTTTTGAATTCCCCAAGCCGGGAGGACACACTGTTCTCTGTTCTACATGTTTGTTTGTGTGTGTGAGAGAGAGACAGAGATGGCCTCCGAGGCTTGTGGCTTCCCCTCTTCCTGCACTTCTCTGAATTCTTCATACTTCCTTACACTCCCTGTGCTTCTGTTAAATTATAGATACTAGCTGCTGCACTGACTGTTCCAACTCTCCCTACAGCTGTGCATCAACACAACCATTATCCATTCACTCCTATGGAGCCTGGAAGCCCTGACAGCAGAGGATATAAAGCAGTATGTTATGTTTATGTGCAACATATGACCCCTGTCCCTGTTGATCATCGCCTGCCTCTCTCTCTGTACAAAGTGCATTCATTGTGGAGAAACACACGCTTGCTTTTGGGGTTGATAGCTGTTCTAATTTTGTGATGCAGCTAGCTGGCTCGTGCTGTGTGTTCCACAAACCTTGACTGTTGCTCCTGCTGTCACTACAGTACCTACTCGACCTTACCTGTCTGCCCCTGCCCTTGTTGATCATTGCCTGTCTCTCTCTTTCTGTACAAAAAGTGGGTTTATTGTGAAAGTTAATACTGAGCCAGCAGCATGGGAAATGGAGTTTCAGATGAAAATGAGAGAGGAACTCACATCACTGCCTGATAGCATTAACCAGCTGACTGAGCTCATCAAGTTTCACTCGGATAATTAGAATAACTAGTGTTGGTCATATGTATGTGTCATTCTCATTAACTGATGAACAAGCAGCCACTATTTACCATTTGCAACCTCTTGCTGTGGTTTTTGTGGAGGATGTCTGAAAAACTGACGGATGTCCATGCAGGTGTAGATACCAGCTGTGCTGCTCTGCTCGGGGTCCTGCGTTTACAGATGCTCTAACACATTAACATATTATGATTGGCTGTACGTCAGAACAAAGATGAGAAGTAAATGGAATATAGATATGGCTCATTCATTTTCAATGTATTTTTTCTCATGAGGTGTGATCCCAGCTGACATTGGTTCCAGGGTACACTCACCTGTTTATCACTGTGGAGAGAGCACTGTGCTCTGCACACCCCCCATGTCTGGACCCAATGTGGCACCAAGGCCACAGCATCTGCTAAGAACAGCAGGGAGTAGAGAGCTTATGCCAGGCGAGTTGAACGTGACCTAAACTTTTAAAATCGTGGAGGGAGGGAGTAAGTGTCATAAATAGGCAAGTAAATATTATCTTGTAAATACAACGGTATGTAAAATGTGTTTACATGCCTTTTGCTCTACTACTGCATCTTCACAACACAACTTCTTCAGTCTTCTATTTTACACAGTGTTTCTTTAATCAGTGGTGAATGACTGCTTCTGCCCTGAGTGACATTTGGCTGTTGTTGTAGCAATGAGTGGCCAGGTGTCCTGGGGACAATCCCAATTTATGGTGTCCCTTCTCCAGCTGAAGCTGTCCCCTGGCAAGAAAGACCAGGCAACAGAGCCTGTCGGTGGATGTCTCAATTGTGTTCAGCTTGTTTTGGCCAAAAGGGACTTCTTCAGAGTCTCATATCACTCTACTACTGTCTTGCTTGTGCTAGTTTCAGAGAAAAAGCGCTGTTCTCAGCCGGATGCTAGTGTCAAGTGAAACCACAATCACCACAAATGTCTTTTCAAGGCAGGTAGAGTGGAAAAGGAGGATGAGAGGATCAGAAGACGATTGAAGAGATACACAAGGAGAGGTAAAAATATGATTCCTATTATTGTTTCTTAGAAACTTGAATCACTCTTGCCAAGAATTCATGGAGAAGAAGAAGACGTTCCTCTGAGACATATACAGATATGGTTGGTGTAAGTATGTTGTGTAGTTACCAATTTCATCGTCATCTTATTTCTTTATTCTGTTAAGTATTTGACATATAGTACAAGAGCATTCCCAAGACTATCACAGACAACAAAATTTCTCAATTCTTAGAGCATCCTATAAACAGCACTGGGGCCATTATCCACAAGTGGAGGAAACATCACTACGCATCAACCAATCATGCACAGGAGTTCCTTAAAGATTTCAAATCGGCAGAAAGTTATTCAGAAGAGTAGGCCAAGAGCCAAGGACTACCTGAAAAAAGCTCGAGAAAGATCCGGAGGCAGCAATTACAGTGGTCATGCATGTTGAAGGTTGCTTGAAGTTTCATACTCAACATCTGGAGGAGCCTGTAGGTTATTGGGAGAATGTAGGAAGGTCTTTGGGTGGAAACAAATTGCCATGTTTAGAAAAGGAATGGCTCTGCACATGACCATAAAAATGCCATACCTACACTGAAGCTCTGTTTGGTCTGCTTTTAACTGACCAGTGTTCATTTTCTTGGATAGTCCGGTTTGTTTTGGCAAGTATGAAAGCTCATCTGAACTCTGGTGCGGATCAAACAAGTGAACTCTGGTCTGTCTGAAAACGTGGGTATCGGTCCGTCCCTGGTGCGGTTTGCTTACAGTGGGAAAGCAAACAGACTATCCAGCGAACCAAAGATCAGAAAGCCGATCAATGAGCTGGGTTTTCTTCTTCCTGGTGCTTTTTTTCTTCCTAGTCAGTGCTTGATTTGGGAAATACCACCCCCAGATGAGCAGCTGTTGTAACTACATGACGTTGTCCAGGTGGTTTGGTCCACTGTCTGAAGTGCAGTGTGAAAGTGAACCAAACCAAACTATCCCAGTGTTAAAGCAATATAAGACTCTGTTGCCAGGATAATGAGGATGAGATGCAGGTTCACTTGTCAGCAGGGTAAGCATCTAAAACATACTGCTAGACAGTTAACTGGTATCAAACAAAAACCCCAGCTGAGACTGAAGGGATTATTTAAATTGTTAACCTGATGACGATGGTGCTAAATTTGAAAAAATCAGAGGATTGTGCCTGAACAAAATTTCATAATAATCCATCTAGAAGATGTTGAGATATCTGATATATATCTGAACCTCTCAAATCACATTCACATACACCACATTCACATAGTTTCTTTGTTGTTGTTTTTTTTTTTTTACTTGAGTCATCTTGAGACTAAAACTGTGGGCACACTTACTCAAACATTTACTCATCCTTCTCTACACAATACCAGTGGTTGCTGTTTGCCAAGGAGAGAAGAAGTGCAGCACTAGGAGAAACAATGTGCATGAAATCAATCTTGTTTTCAAGCCAAACAAGCGGAAATTGTGACCTTGAAATCCATATATTTCATCACAACACAGAGGAATATTACCAACTGTGAAAGGCAGCATAAAACAAAACCATTAACTGCAATGCATTCCATTTGAGTTCTCCATTAAAATAATCGATTATTTAATTTAACGCCATGGAAGGATGCTCCATCTGACAGGTTACTGCACTAACAACAAATGAATTTAATCTCCATGTGATGTTTTTCATTTCCTGTCCTTTCCCCTTCTGATTAACAACTAACACTTTCTTTTATCTGACCTCATTCTTCCTCCGGGGGCCCATTCATGGAAACCTTCGCTCAGCAATGTTCAGCAGTAGAAGGAGGACTCAGCAGAAACACTGGTTTGTCCTTGTTTTTATAAATGAAAAGTTGTATAATATGAATGCAAGGTGTACATTAAAGTAAATGGTGGCAATCTATTTGCAAATTTAAGAGGTTAATAACGTTGAGGTTAACTCCAAATTCTCAAGATGAACTGAGAGTTGAGAGTGTACAGAATCACCAGTGTTTACAATGAAGCTCTCAGCTCAGTTGTTGATCTATACTGTATGTTACTCTGTTGATAAAAGCTTACAGAAAAATCATAAAAGCTACAGAAATCATATGTAATAACTTAGGCGATTTAGGTTCTGAACTTTTAACTTTTAAAAGCTGCTTTAAACCTAACCTGAACAGTCCAGCAACAGACTGAACTTTGACTAAGACTGAAACACTTGGTGCTCAAAGATTGTGCTTGTTGAACTGTCTAAAGCAGGAGTCTTCAACCTTTTTCAGCCCAAGGAATATAACTTTTAGATTTACTTTATTCAACTTATTAGCTCATATGGGTTTATGATTGATAAAAAGTTCATGCATAATTATTATTGGTTATTAAATGCTAAGAGCTGCGAGTTATTGGACGACGGTCCCACTGATTCATCCAATTGGAGTGAAATTCCTCTATTGTTTGCAGTTTCTCAGTTATCTGTACTCTCACATTTACCATTATTCTGGTGAAAATTGTCAATTATTATGACAAAAATTGGTGGACCGTGCAGTAACTCTGCGGACCCCCTAGGGGTCGTGGACCCATGGTTGGAAACCCCTGGTCTGCTATTTACATCTTGCAGTAAGATTCTGTATCTGGACATCCTCTCCGGATGAGGAAAAACACTAATATAAGGTGCACACAGAGTGCATCGTGATCAGAATGCGATCAGATCAGCCAGACTATATCTGGAGGTAGTCTGGCTCACACTGTGATCAGATCTTGACTTGACTCACCTCAGTAATCACAATTCATACAGCGTGACCACATTGTATAGATAAGCATTGTTGTTTTAAGATTGAGTGAAGACAAACACAGAATTAAGAGGATCTTGATCTTGACATTTCTCAGGTGGACACAAACACAAACCCCAAACGCTCAATGTCTGTGTGAATACCCAACAACTTTTCCACTCAGTTTGCCATAGCAACTCAGTTTTTATTTATGTACCTCAATATCACAAATCTCAACCTTGCCTTGAGGGGCTTTACAATCTGTACAGAATGCAACACATTGATTCGGATATGGAAAAATTCCCTCAAAAATTACTCTATAAAATGGAAGCAACCTCAGGAAAGAGCAACAGAGGGATCCAAGAGAACACTGAGTAACTTCAGGTGTCGCCAAACAGACCTCAGAGTCACACAACCTCCTCTCATCCATCACTCTCTCATATGCCACTGCCAAGGACAAGGGCAGGCTGCAACGTATCATTTGCTCCGTCTAGAGAAGGTGGTTGGCTGCAATCAGCCATCCCTCCAGGACCTGCATTTCTCCAGGACCCTGAGGCGTGCAGGTGAGATTGTGGACGACCCCAGACACAAACTTTTTAAGACACTTCTCTGCCCTTAGATTCTGTCTTGCACTCTGTCTTGCACGTATGTATTCTTTATACATACTGTGAACATTCCCAGGGTAATATTATGCACAAACTGTACAGCTCTTTAATTAAAATAATATTTATGCATCTTGACTTGCAGTGCTGCTTCTTAACATGATTTCAGCAAGACAAGGGACAGACTCAGACAGATGGAGAGAGAGACAAGGACAACACACACACACACACACACACACAAGGGAGAGAGAGACTCTCAGCAGAGGCTGACATGAATGAGGCAACAGAGAGAGAGAGAGAGAGAGAGACAGAGAGAGAGACACAGAGAGAGAGAGACAGAGAGGTCCCAGGACACTTGATGGTCCAGCACTGACAAGCCTGAGTTGAGAGACAAAGACAAGGAGGAGAAACAAGGGAGAGAAGAGATAGGCAGAGAGCTGTGCTTGTGGGACATGAAAACAACCAAGGGTCATAGAGGTGCAGTGTTTTTCAGAACATTTACAGCAAGACAAACATGGACTATAAATTCTAGGATTAAACGATTCACTGAGACTGAGAACAACCCACCAGATGCATAATGGATAATGAATAACAGGTCATAGGTGGGGTTGCAAATTGAATCCATTTTGAATCCATTGAATTCCCATGGAGTTGGAAACATTCCATGGGAATGCCACCCCCCTACCCAGAGCACACAGACTGTTGAAGACACACGTCTGAACTTGTGGACTACATAATATTGTTCAATAAAATAATTAAAACTTGATAAAGTTCTACTTACAAATAAACCTGTTGAAATGTTTAATTGTTTTATTTTGCACCTCTGCATATGACATTGGATATCATATTGTTTGTTTTATTTACCCACAATTTACAAATTTACAGTTAATTCACATAAATTACCATTCATTCCCATACATTTCCAGTTTTCAATATTTCTCAAATTCCTAAGCTAACTTCCAATAGAAAGTTTTTGGAAATTTACCTGAAACTTTCCAGCCCTTTGCAACCCTAGTAACAGGTCATCAAAAACAAGCAGTTAACCGAAAGATGAGTTTAAGGTTTGAAAGGTCTTTTTCATCAGTAGTCTAATCTGACACAGATACTATGAAGGATTCTATCTGGAACTATCTCAAGTCTTTTATTACCAGCAGACATCAAGACTGACAGCTAAACGGTACAATAATTAAAGGGTGTGTAACCAATTTTAGGGATATAAAAGTGAATTACAGTATGATAATAAATTAGACTAATATTACGACCAGAATCAGAAGAGCAGCAATAATAAACCAGACAAGGAAATAGATGCTGTATTTTTACAGCAACAAAGGAAAATGGCTACTTTGTACAAAAATATACAGGAATAACCAGAATTACCAAAACCAAAAAGTGTGCACACAAATAATGACCGTGAAAATTGTCCGTTGGGGCCCTTTTATGCTGAAATTGTTGCAGGTGCACCTGTTTTCAAAAGCTCATGAAAGTGTATGTGTGTATAAGAATGTACATGTGTATCTCCTTCAATTCCAAATAACTTTTTATTTCTCTGATTAATAACAGCTTTATCGAGGTCTGCGCTCGCTCACTGTTATTGTTACTCTATATCTCTCTACCAAAGCGCTCTGTCTGCGGTACATTCAAATGCAATCGGATGTTTAGAACTTTGCCGATGTACACAGATAAAATTAAAACAATAAATACTCTCTTCATTTATTGGTCTCAGGTGTGTTTTTCCACCTGGGCTACAGGTGGCCATATTTCAATGCCGTGTTCACACTTTCTGCTGCCCCCAAGTGACAAAAAAAAAAAACGAGTGCAGATTTACTTATTTGACTTCACAGCTTGTTTCAACAAAACTGTTTAAATCAGATTCATGCTTTTGATAGTGGTGCAGATATTTCCCCATTATATTCACCACTGGCCTTGAGCACATAACTTCTTTCTCTGTCAAATAAGAATAAATCAAATAAGAATAAATTCTAAAAGATAAAAAGAGACTACCTTGGATCAGCTAACGACATCAGTGGTAAGAGAACATGAGAAGATTAACAATTAGTTTTGGTTGATGGGGCCCATTTTCTAGATTGTAGTCTGCCAGCATTGAACTAATAGGATAGGCAAATAGGAAATGACTTTGTCTCGAGTGCTTTCGTGTTTGTAGCCCCTGAATAGGTTTTCCTCCTGTCCTCAGTCCCCTAAGATCTGTGACAGCCTGTTGTCTGGCGAGGACTGCTGCTCTGTGATCCACTGGCTAAACACGTTCACACATCCAATGTGCTGTGTTCACGGCTGCTCTGGTGTAGCCACATAGAAAATTGGCTCTGATCGGCCAGGCCTGAAAAGGTTCAGACGCTGAGATGTGTCCAAAAACACAGGTCTCCTTGAGGCTGTCTGCACCGTCCAAGCCAAGCTTTTATTGATTCGTGGCATTATCTTTAGTGCTTCACTTGACATTTGTGGGGCATGGTCAAGTGCAAAACGCAAAAACTAAAACTGACAGATACACATTCAGACACACACACAGATACACACAAACACACGCACAGTATACAGTAGTTTCTTTTTATGCTTCTATAAGAAGTTAACACACTAGATAAGGATACTGCCCCTAAACACACACACACACACACACACACACACACACACACACACCTCATTAGTCAATGTATAATGCAGAGTCTTGACTGAGCAGGGCACATATGTCCACACTCGCTCATGTATATACATACATGTATGCAAAAACATGTGCACACCCCAAATATGCACATCAACCCTCCCACTCACAGCCACTGTGCCTGCCTTGTGTGGGCTGTGAAGCCTGAAGCTGTTTCTGCATCCTCAGGCTCTTCAGCCCAAACCTCAGCCTCTTCCTCTGACTGCTGCATCTACCCAAAACATTGATAACCCCACCACCAAATACAGTTTTTTAATAGGAAATTGTTTATGAGACCTCTCTTGTGTCATTTTGTAAACAGGTAGATGAGTAGACAGGTCCACCTCTCATTTCTTTTGGGCTGAATGTAATGACTGGATGGGCCGGTTACACTGATACCAGATGTTTTTCTTCTTTTTTTCAAAGAAATTGATTTATTGCTGTCAGGATGTAGAGAGAATTTCAACACATACAACAACAGCAACACGTACAACAAAGAATGCTTTAAGTTTCCAGATTACTTACGTACATAATACTTTACAGGTTTCTGTTATAGCACAGTTCTTGTACATTGTACACTCTTTTGCAAAATTTGTCATAGTTTGAAGCGGTTTAGTCCTGAAAAAAAAAATCAATTATTTACATTTTTTTTATATTTATACCCCTAAAACCACTACAGAACCAAACTCTGTCTTGAAAAAGAAAATGAGGCCCAACCAGTGACTATCTAAGTGCTCTACAGCTTGCACTACCTGCATTATAGCTTTGATACTACAGTACATAAAATAAATCTTGACATCTGGCAAATTGAAAACATAACACACAGATAAGGTCATGAGCAGTCATCCATTGTAGATCATAATAATACTCCACTATAATTACCACTAAGAGTGGATTTGAGAGTAATTAGTCCTTTTCCCTAGAAAGCAACAATCCACCTGACCCTATCTTATTAAACTCATTACCTTATAATTGGATTGGGAAAACTGTCCTATCACAGTCTGCATCATCAGTGACCGTACAAATAGAAAACAGAATGTTGTGCAGTGCATGTCCAGTTTCTTTAAAGTGGCTTGTAAAAGAGAAAATTGCCTGATAAAGAAGTGATATATATAAGAAATATTTTTTATGAGCAGAGTTACCCTCTCTAGATTATCTACACTCTGCAAGGTTAACATAGGTTATGGATCAGGCCAAGTTTTTGTGATTAAAAAAAGTAAATCAGTCTCAGGTATCTTGTCTTGTGAAACTGTTCCCTTACTTTGAAGGCCTAGATTCTTTAATTACAACTGTCTCCACTGCTTTGTAGCATATTATATGCCTGATCGATCAGCCATAGAAATCCCAGAGGCACAGTGGACATTTTTAATGATCAAGCACAGGAAAAAACATCAATAAAGGCTGCACTCTATTCAGGTGTACCTGTGCTGTTATCTTAATAAAATACCTAAATGCAATAGAGCCATTGTCATTAATTACACCTGTGCTTTTCTTTAGACAAACAACACGATAAGTGAATGTGAGGAAGTCAGTCTCTGTATCACCTCCAGCCTCATTTCTACACAAAGAAGATACATGGGTGCAAATTCGAGTTTTCTTTCTTATGTAGTACTTCTACTACCCCCATCCCAAAAAAGTTGGAATGCTTTGTGATGTCCATTATTTTCATAAACACAGAAATGTGCACTTGTCACTTTGTCACTTTCTGTCAGTCCATTACAGAAGAGCTTGGGTCCAGAGAAGTCAGCAGTGTTTCTGGATTCTGTTTTTTCACAAAGCTGTCACAATCCACTCCGGTCCCCTGCCTGCTTTTCCCTCTTACCTGCACCCAGTAACTTTCCACTCACCTGTCAGCCCCGCCTCCTCATCAGTCACCATGGTTTCTCCTGCCTCCCACACCTGCTCCTCATCAGTAATCAACCCTGTATTTAAGCACCAACCTCCAGACACTCTTTGCCAGATTGTTCTTCGCGTCATGCAAGTCTTTCCAGCACTTTTGTCCGGACTGATCTCCCGTTGCCGACCCTGCCTGCCTTTGACCTGCTCGTCTGTCTCTGCCCCGGTAATCACCTCAGCTTTTCGTCCCCGACCACGAGTTCTGCCTCAGTGTTTCTGGTGTCTGTCTGCCTGTTTCCCTGGCTGTTTGGAGGTTTCCCCGGGCAGTCTGTCCCCCTGCTCCAGTTCGTTGCCACAGACTCTCCGATTGAACTCAGGACTTATTCCCTCTCTCTCACCTGCCATATCGCCTGCTGTGAGTTTCTCAATAAGGAACATTACTAAGTATCCCTTGCTGTTGTGCTGCATTTGGGTCCTACACAAGCCCGTTTCAGTACAATCTGGCCAAAGCATGGATCCAGCACACACCGCTTCGCCAGAGCTACGCCTGGAGAGGGTGGAGAACATTCTCCAGCGACACGAGGCATTGGTTGCTTCCACCGCAGCCGAGGTACGCCAGGCTACCGTCACTCAACAACAGGCTGCCGCTAACCAGGAGCAGACATTAGCGGCATTAGCTTCACAGATCCAGCAGCTCACTACTGTGCTCTCACAGAATATGGTCCAGAACCTACCTGCAACAGCGCCTGCTGCCGTACTCCAACCAACGCCACCTGGTCCAGTTTCTGAACCCCGAGTTGGGGCTCCGGAACGTTATGCGGGGAACCCAGAGGTCTGTAATCCGTTTATTACGAACTGCTCAATCCTGTTCGCCCTGCAGCCACACACATTCGCCTCTGAGGAGGCCAAAGTGGCGTTCACCATTAATCACCTCACGGGGAGGGCCCGCCTGTGGGGAACCGCTGAATGGGAACGTCAAACTCCTGCTTGCAGCTCCTTCAGAGACTTCGCTGCTGAGCTCCGGAAGGTTTTTGGCCCACCTTCCCAGGGTCCAGATGCTATGGGCGGTCTCCTGAACCTCCACCAGGGGGACCGCTCCGTGGCTGACTACTCTATTGACTTTCGCACCAGGGCTCGCCAGAGTAAATGGAACACCGAGGCCCAGTGCGACGCCTACCTACAGGGGCTTGAGGAGTATGTTAAGGACGAGCTGGTGTCATATGATCTCCCTGCCACTTTGGATGAGCTCATCGAACTCACACGGCGGGTGGACCGACGCATCCAGGCCAGGCGGGAGGAGAGACGGCGAGGACGGTTTGGGCATCCTCTTCCTTCCCAGTTCCGTGCAGTACCGGAGGTATCCTCTTCCCGGCCTGAACCTCAGAGGGGAGATTCAGAACCTATGCAGGTTGGCAGAACCACTCTGTCACCAGAGGAACGCCAGCGTCGTCAAAGACACAACCTATGTCTGTACTGTGGACAAGACGGACACTTCGTCTCCAGGTGTCCAGCAAAAAGCCAGGTCTCACCAGTAGCGAGGGATGTACTGGTGAGTCCGACCTCTGAACTGTCCCTCAGGAAACGCCCCCTCTGCCATGGTCGCCTGCTGCTACCAGGGGGCTCCCACTCCCTTGCCGTCTTCATTGACTCTGGCGCCGACGTCTCCATTATAAATGAAGAGCTGGCCCAGCAGTTGGAGATAGAAAGGGTTCCGCTGCCTCAGCCTGTCCCCGCCAACGCCCTGGACGGTCACCTGCTGGGGACCGTCACTCATCAGACTGTTCCAGTGCAGATGCTTCTCTCCGGCAACCACCACGAAACTATCACGTTTCACATCTTGGACTCTCCGCGTATCCCACTCATTTTGGGATATCCCTGGCTCCGGCGCCACAATCCCCACATAGACTGGGCGACGGGAGCCATTCTGGGCTGGAGCTCGGCCTGTCACCAAGTCTGTCTCAAGCAGGCCTCCGCTCCTCAGTCCAGGCCCTGCACCACGTTGGCTCCTGATCTGATGGGGGTCCCGCCAGAGTACCACGATTTCAGGGAGGTTTTCAGCAAGGCGAAGGCGACCTCTTTGCCTCCACACCGTCCATATGACTGTGCCATAGATCTTCTACCCGGCACCAGTCCTCCCCGAGGTCGTCTATACTCCCTGTCCGCACCAGAGAGGAAGGCCATGGAGGACTACATTAACGACTCCCTGGCGGCTGGCATCATCCGTCCGTCATCCTCCCCTGCTGGAGCGGGGTTCTTTTTTGTCGAGAAGAAGGACAAATCATTGAGGCCCTGCATCGACTACCGAGGCCTCAACGACATAACGGTGAAGAATCGGTATCCCCTCCCCCTCATCTCGTCTGCCTTTGAACTCCTGGAGGGGGCTACCATCTTCACCAAACTGGACCTCCGCAACGCCTACCACCTGGTGCGAATTCGGGAGGGCGACGAGTGGAAGACAGCATTCAACACACCTACTGGACACTATGAATACCTGGTGATGCCTTTTGGCCTCACCAACGCCCCCGCCGTCTTCCAGGCTCTGGTCAACGACGTGCTCCGGGACATGCTTAACAAGCATGTCTTCGTCTACTTGGATGATATTCTAATTTTCTCCAAGGCCAAGGAGGACCACATCCACCATGTTCAGGGGGTTCTTCAACGGCTCCTGGAAAACTCGCTGTTTGTTAAGGCAGAGAAATGCGAGTTCCATGCTCCATCAGTCTCCTTTCTTGGATACATTGTCGGCCAGGGGAGCATCCAGATGGATCCAGCCAAGGTCTCAGCCGTCGCCGCCTGGCCTGTTCCTGACTCCCGGAAGCAGCTACAAAGATTCCTGGGGTTCGCCAATTTTTACCGTCGTTTCATTCGGGGATACAGCACGGTGGCAGCCCCTCTCACAGCTCTCACCTCCTCCAAAGTCCCCTTCAGCTGGTCCTCCGCCGCCACAGATGCCTTCCAGACCCTCAAGAATCGCTTCACCTCTGCGCCTATCCTGCGTATGCCCGACCCCAAGAGACAGTTCGTGGTGGAAGTAGACGCCTCTGATGTCGGGGTGGGGGCTGTCCTGTCTCAGCGGGCTACTGATGACCAGAAGCTCCACCCCTGCGCCTTTTTCTCTCGACGCCTGACTCCCGCAGAAATGAACTATGACATTGGAAATCGGGAGCTTCTGGCGGTCAAATTGGCACTGGACGAGTGGCGTCACTGGCTGGAGGGGGCCGAACAACCATTTCTCGTATGGACGGACCACAAGAACCTAGAATACATCAGGTCAGCCAGAAGACTGAACTCCAGGCAGGCCCGCTGGTCCCTCTTTCTCACCCGATTCAATTTCACTCTCTCCTATCGCCCGGGAACCCGCAACGTTAAGCCTGACGCCCTCTCCCGCCAGTTCCTGAAGGAAGAGGAAGAGGTTTCCACAGCAGCGGACACCATCCTTCCCTCTGCTCGCCTGGCCGCCGCCATTACATGGGGGATTGAGGAGAGAGTTAGGACGGCGCTGGAGGAGCAACCAGGTCCCAGCGCCTGTCCTCCCAACCGGCTCTTCGTCCCGGCCCACCTCCGTTCTGAGGTGCTCCAGTGGGCCCACAACACGCACCTCACCTGCCATCCAGGGATCCAGAGGACCAAGGAGGTTCTTCAGCGCCGATTCTGGTGGGACTCCCTGGACCTGGACACCCAGGGGTTTGTCAAGGCCTGCCCTGTCTGCAACCGGAACAAATCCTCCCACCAGGCTCCTGCTGGTCACCTGCTCCCGCTTCCAGTTCCCCATCGTCCCTGGTCCCACATATCTCTGGACTTTGTGACCGGTCTACCACCATCTCTAGGACACACCACTATCCTTACCGTGGTAGACCGGTTTAGCAAGATGGCCCACTTCATTCCCCTGCCCAAGCTCCCTTCAGCCAAAGAGACTGCTGAACTGGTCCTCCAGCACATATTCCGGCTCCATGGTCTTCCAGTCGATGTGGTCTCTGACCGAGGGCCGCAGTTCTCCTCGGTTTTTTGGAGAGAGTTCTGCTCTCTCATCGGGGCCACGGCCAGCCTGTCATCCGGGTTTCATCCTCAATCTAACGGCCAGACGGAGCGGAAAAACCAGGAGATGGAGGTGGCTCTCCGGTGTATGGTCTCCAGTCACCCCACTTCCTGGTCGCAGCAGTTGCTCTGGGTAGAATATGCCCATAACACACTCCTCAGCTCCTCCACTGGTCTCTCCCCTTTTCAGTGTGCTTATGGATACCAGCCACCCCTATTTCCAGCCCAGGAGAGGGAGGTTTCTTGCCCCTCTGTACAGGCTTTCATCCGCCGGTGTCGCCGCACCTGGTCCCAGGCCAGATCCACTCTCCTGCGGTCGGTGGGCCGTTACACAGCCTTGGCCAATCGTCGCCGCACCTCGGCTCCTGCTTATCAAGTGGGACAGAAGGTGTGGTTGTCAACCCGGGACCTACCACTCCGGGTCGACTCGAAGAAACTGGCACCCAAGTTCATCGGCCCCTACGAAATTCAGAAGGTCATCAACCCTGCTGCAGTCCGCCTCAAGCTTCCCAGGTCCATGCGAGTACACCCCACATTCCATGTCTCAAAAATCAAGCCGGTTCTGGAGAGTCCCTTGATTCCTGCTACCCCGACTCCTCCGCCACCTCGCCTTATCAATGGAGACCCAGCCTACACGGTTCGACGGCTTATCCGCTCTCGTCGCCGTGGGAGGGGCATCCAGTACCTGGTTGACTGGGAGGGATATGGTCCAGAGGAGAGGTCGTGGGTCCCCGCCAGCTACATCCTTGACCCTCAGCTCATTACTGACTTCCACCGGCAGCACCCGGACCAGCCCTCCAGGATACGCCCGTCCACTGATAACCCCCGCCTGAGCGCCTCTGGTGCCCCACCCATCCCCGGCCCTAGCGAGGTGGACCCGCCATCGTCCTCTGTGGACTCTTCATCTGAGGACGAGGGGTCCTCCGATGCCTGCCTTTGACCTGCTCGTCTGTCTCTGCCCCGGTAATCACCTCAGCTTTTCGTCCCCGACCACGAGTTCTGCCTCAGTGTTTCTGGTGTCTGTCTGCCTGTTTCCCTGGCTGTTTGGAGGTTTCCCCGGGCAGTCTGTCCCCCTGCTCCAGTTTGTTGCCGCAGACTCTCCGATTGAACTCAGGACTTATTCCCTCTCTCTCACCTGCCATATCGCCTGCTGTGAGTTTCTCAATAAGGAACATTACTAAGTGTCCCTTGCTGTTGTGCTGCATTTGGGTCCTACACAAGCCCGTTTCAAAAGCGGTGGACCTTGGCCCATTGTTGCTTGTGAATGACTAAGCCTTTTGAGAATGCCTCTTTCATATACAATCATGATATTTACCTGTTATTAATGAACCTGTGGAAGTTTCAAATAGGTATTTTTTGAGCACTTCACAAATTTTCGTTTGTTGCCTCTGTTGTGTTTTTTTTGTGTGGACTCTGCAGTGTCAGCACACCTTTAAAAATGTGAAGGCTCTTCTGAGCCATGCTCCAGTGCTCGCTGCTCACCATTTAAGCTTGAAGTGGATACCAGCGTTGTTGCAGGAGGATGATGATGGGGTTGATCATCCAGTGTGCTACTTCTCTCGTAAATTCAACAAGCACCAAATCAGATATTCCACAATTGGGAAAGAAACACTAGCTTTGTTGTTTGCACTCTAATACTTCAAAGTATACGTCGCTTCCAGTCCGTTGTGGTCTTTACTGATCATAACCCGCTCGTCTTCTTGTCCCGCATGTGCAGTCACAACCATCAGCTCATGCGGTGAGCATTGATCATGCAAGACTATAACATTGAAATCCCGCACTAAAAGGGTCTGGAAAACGTACTGGAAGATGCTTTATGAAGAGCATAGAGTGAAATGACGTGATTTAGAGAAAAAAAAAACTCTAACAAAACCCTTCTGGTTTTTGTTTTAAGGGAAGGGGTGTTACAGCTGCAGCTGTATGCAATGGTTGTAGTGTTTTGGGAGTTATGCTAATCTAGGTGCATGGTTGCTGACTCCTCATTGGCTGCAGCTAACAAGGCGACCTGACTCATCCCTTCCTAGAATCCCAGAGAATCCAGATTGGAGAAGCACCATCCACAACCCACCGATCAGAGGGATCCAATCACCCTTTGTTTCTCTTGTAGTTCCCCTGATCCGAACTTCAGTCAATATAAAGCCTTGTTTACAAAAACCAGCTGGTATGTATGTTGCTATCTTCCCTTTGAGAGCCGGGATGTAACAAACACAACATTTACAGTGACATAGTAGCATGTTTATTAATCTCTAATTAATGCAGTTGTCCCCACTGACAAAAAAATGTCAACTTCCCAAAAACTGCTGTAAAAAAAACATCATACACTGTTGCCAATAAAGTTGGAATAATTTTGTTTTTTAGACACTTCTTAGTTTTATTAATACACATCAGGTTACTTGTGGTTTAGTTTTCACTGTGATATGTTTGGAAGAGACAGATCAATAAAGTTTTGAGAAGATTCACTTTATCTATCAAGAATAAATCTCATTGTCACAATCATTTCATGAGAAGAGGTCAAAGTATTTTATTCCAACTTTACGGGCAGCAGATTATATTAAAATTATATATATGTATATATATATATATATATTTCCAGTCTTTTAAAACTACTTTAGCCTGAAATATACACATCAAATATTAATTATATTTTGGGCGCTTTTTAACTCTTTAAGTCTTTAGGCAAGTATGTTACATAAATGCAATAAAGATTTCCATAAAATACATTTCAAGGAGTTGTTTATTATTATTATGATGATGATGATGATGATGATGATGGTGGTGGTGATTATTATTATTATTATTATTATTATTATTATTATTATTATTATTATTATCAGGGCCTGAGATTAGTCAATGATTGGCAGCAATATTGATTTTGATGCATCATTATTTTTTTCTACAGTGTCAAATTAAAAAAAATAAAAAATCACACTATCAATAAAAAATGCTATTACCATCTGGTGAACAAATCAAAATGACAAAATGGATCTTACCATAAAGGAATGCATCAATTCATGTTAATATAAATGTGGGTTGAAAAATGGCATTTTTAATGGTCTTCAATTGGACATTTTGTGTTATTAGGAACAAATGTGTCTTTGTGTAGCTTAGCTATATTAGGCTAATTTAGGAAACTGACACAACAATTCTAAAAAAATTCAACTGAATATCCTCAGACAAATTCGAGCTCTATTCATTCAACACAGCCAAAATAGCTTGAAAAAAAACTGAATGGCACAAACATAGTGTTTTCATTATTATTATTATGTTTCAGTAATACAGAATTTATAGTGACACAGTAGAATGTTCAGTAAAACAGAATTTTAAGTAACACAGAATGACTTTACTATAAACATCATAAAACATTTAGCAACATCGGATATTCACATATTGTTCATTAACACAGAATGTTCACTAACACAGAATGTTCATTAACACAGAATTTAATTAAACACAGAATGTTCATTAACACAGAATGTTCATTAACACAGAATTTAATTAAACACAGAATGTTCATTAACACAGAATGTTCAGTAACAGAATGTTCATTAACACAGAATGTTCAGTAACACAGAATTTAATTAAACACAGAATGTTCATTAACACAGAATTTAATAAACACAGAATCTTCATTAACACAGAATGTTCAGTAACACAGAATTTAATTAAACACAGAATGTTCATTAACACAGAATTTAATTAAACACAGAATTTAATTAACACAGAATGTTCATTGACACAGAATGTTCAGTAACACATAATTTAATTAAACACAGAATGTTCATTAACACAAAATGTTCATTAAACACAGAATTTAATTAAACACAGAATGTTTATTAACACAGAATTTAATTAAACACAGAATGTTCATTAACACAGAATGTTCAGTAACACAGAATGGTGTCACAAAAGGTGGCACCAGCAGGTACCACACAGCCTGATTTGTGTGAGCATGTGTGAAACCATGGAGGTTCGGATCAAAGACTATAAACCAAAAGACAAAAGTAAGAAACAACAACAGACATGAGAAAAAGAATTAGGAATAATTAAAAGGACAAAGGATCAAACCACTATGAGAAAAAATTGAAAGAGAGTCGCGTGGTCCTGAAAAACAAACACAGAGGATAAAACCAATGATAAACCAAAGTGTGTGACTAAGGCAACAGGAATCTATCCCATGATTTCCGGAACAGTTGACATCTCTGGAGCAGTTGAAATAGATGAGGCCCTAGAGGCCAACTGCATGCCCATTCCCAAATCCTGCAGCACCCTCAAGAAGAATGTGAACTTCAGAAAATCACAAGTGGTCGATTGTTATTGCCGAGAGAAACCAACCATGCAAAGAAGGAGGAGAGTCTTACTGGCTGGATTTAGATCAGGTAGAGCCAGGGAGAGAATTGGAGTGAACCAGAATTCATGAATTAGAGGAATTAGGTAGACAGATATTATAATTCTTGTTAGGCAGACAAACAGGCAGGCCTGTCAGGGGAAAGACGGGAAGTAGAACAGAGGGAAGTGTTGGGAGGAAAGCTAACCTTTGCAGCTGTGAGGTCAAACATAGAGAAAGGCTATTATGACCTTAGACTTAGACCTGCTATAAAACCACCAAAAAGATACACTGACCCAGGCCACTATCCAATTTTGATTAAGGGAAGGCAGGGCCAATACATTCCATGGAAGACTCTTCACCTTGAGGGACTGACCTCTAGACTTCCTGATGTTCATGAGGGAGCCAGTAAGTGGATTAATGGTTGTTTCTCACTCCACTTCGCTTTGCTCCACCGCTGCCTGGCGTCCGTGGCTCACACCATGCCCCAGAGCAGCTCTACCCAAGACTCTTATCACGCCCGTGTGTTTTAACCGGAAGCGGGTTTTCACATTTCAGTGTGTGTGTTATGTGTGTCTGGTGGTTTGAGTTTTCTTTATTTTGGTGGATCCCGCCTGTATTAGCCCCTGTCCATCCACTCAGCTTTAGCCCCTTGTTTGATTTTTTTGTTTTGTTCTTTTTTGCGATTGACTGAAACGTTTTAAAATATTTAAAAATAAATTGTACTCTTTCTTATAATCCCTGAACCACGAACCACCAAGTAAACTTACCTGTGTGCTTTACACCAGTGTTTTTCAACCACTGTGCTGCGGCACACTAGTGTGCCGTGAGAGACCGTCAGGTGTGCCGTGGGAAATTATCCAATTTCACCTAATTGGTCTAAAAACTCTTTTTTTAAAACGGACAAACTTGTTTTTTAAACAAATTAGTTATTATTGCAAACAATATGCAATTGTCGAGTGTCTGTGCTGTAGTAGTGACTAGCAGCGTAATCATGTAATACTCTTCGTTAGTGGACATGCTCAACTCTTGGCCAATGTGCGTTTTGTGGATGGAGACGCAATCAGAGAAAACTTCCTATTTTGCAAGGCATTGCCAGGAAAAGCAACAGGAGAGGAAATTTTTCGGGTCACATCAGAATATCTTGAACAAGGTGGACTTAAGTGGGAAAACTGCACGAGTGTCTGCACTGATGGAGCTGCAGCTATGGTCGGGCGCACCAAAGGCTTTGTAAACAGAGTGAAGGAAAGAAACCCAGATGTGATTGTTACGCACTGTTTCTTACACCGTGAGGCCCTCATGGCCAAGACTTTACCAGCAGACCTAGCCCCTGTGTTGATGATGTTGTGCACATGGTAAACTTTGTAAAGACACGACCTGTGAAAAGCCGCATATTTGCATCTTTGTGTGAGGAAATGGGAGCGGAGCATAAGGCCTTGCTGTTTCATACAGAGGTCCGATGGTTGTCGCGCGGCAAGGTGCTGGCCCGTGTGTATGAGCTGCGGGAGGAACTCAAAGCTGCTTGCAAGTGATGAGTGGTGTGCAAGGCTGGTATAACTGATATTTTTATGATTTTTTATCATCTGAATGAACTGAACACACAAATGCAAGGCCGAAATGAAAACCTGCTCACAAGTACGGATAAAATAAATGGATTCCATTCAAAGGTGCACCTCTGGCAACAACATGTGGAAAGTGGCAACCTTGAAATGTTCCCACTCACCAAGAAATGGCAAAATGTTCACACTGTGTGAAATAATAGGTAAACATTTAAAAACTCTTGAGGAGAAGTCATTTTATTTCTCTTCAGCCTTCACTGAATGCCTTGACTGGGTTAGAGATCCATACAGCTCAGCAGTTGTTGGAAAGGACGTGACTTTACAGGAGCAGCAGGAACTAACTGAACTGAGACAAAATCGTGGTCAAAAGCTAAGCTTTGCTGATCTACCTTTGGACAGTTTTTGGTTGACTGCTGCCAAGGAGTTCCCCATTCTGGCAAACAAAGCTATTCTGACATTGCTCCCATTTTCCACGACATATCTGTGTGAAGTGAGCTTCTCAAGCCTGACTGCTATAAAAACTAAAAACAGAGACAGACTGAGAGATGTAGAGGAAGAGCTTCGTGTCTGTCTTTCTTCAATTCCTGCCAGGATATCAGCTCTGTGTTCATCCAAACAGGCACAGGTTTTACACTAAATGAGTAAAATACACTGAGATTGACATTTTGTACATGCAACTCTTGATATTTCTCAGTGTGGAACAATGAGATCTTTCCCAAATATTGTTGCTTCTGTCAGAATAAGCATTATTTTCTGTATTCCTGCTAACAATGCTTTTGGACAGAATTAGCATTTGCAAAACACTTTGAAGTTTTCTAAGTTCTAACTGCTAAGTTTTCTACTACCTCTTTAAGTTTTAAGTTATAGACCACATTGTTGTGGCATTTCAGGTTCCAGCTGTATTTCTGAAGTGGACATGTTAAATGCACTTTTTATTTGAAAGAAGACATATAAAAGATGACTATATTGTTAATATAGGCAGCTATAGAGTATCATTTTTTAACGTTTTTGGTTGGTGGTGTGCCTCATGATTTTTTCAATAAAAAAATGTACCTTGGCTCAAAAAAGGTTGAAAAACACTGCTTTACACCACCTCCAAATTAATTCCCTGGGTGAAATTTCTAGGGCGGCGTCAGTGGAAACAATGGAAACAAGAGACTGAAGAAGATCCAGAAAGTGAAAATGAACATTCCTGAAGGCCTAAACGTAGCACTGATGTAGGATTAGTAAAATCAGCCAATCCAGTTAAAATAGAGATGAAACTAAATGTAAACTCCCATGACAGCCAAAATATCTGCTGAAACCAGAAGCGGAGGGAAGAATCAGCCAGTGGAAGGGCTGGCAGGAGTGTTATTTGAAACCCAAAGTCCCTGTAATACGCCAATATTTCCAATATTGAAAGCAGATAAATCAAATCATCGATTGACCCTCACACACTTCTCACAAACATCCCACCAGAAGCAAAATTTTCTACAGTAGTGGATTTGTGTTCTGCCTTCTTTAGTGTTCCAATGGCTGAGGAATCAAAAAACTTCTCACAAGGGCTGAAACATGGCCCGAGTGTGTTCAATCAAGCGTTGAAGAGGGACCTTGAAGGTCTCATGTTAGAGGAAAACGGCCGGTGCACTTTTGCGTCTTAACCAGCATGGATTACGCACACCGTTACCGGGAATATTTCTCTCTAATGTTGCCACATGCCAACATGCAGGACGCACAGCGCATGCTCACTGACCAGAAACTGTGTGTGGAGCGGACCAACCGGACTCTTTAGTTATTGTCCTTGGTGACTTTAACAAAGGAAACCTCACTCACGAACTACCTAAATACAGACAGTTTATTAAATGTCCGACTGGAGATGAGAACATTCTGGATCACTGTTACACCACAGTCAGGGATGCTTATCATGCTGTCCCCTGTGTTGCACTAGGACACTGACCACATCATGGTCCACCTGATTCCTGCGTACAGGCAGAAACTAAAGCTCTGCAAACCTGTAGTGAGGACATCATGGAAGTGGACCCGTGAGGCTGTGGAGGATCTCCAGGCGTGTTTGGACATCCACTATCACGATGGATTATCCAGTTACAATATTCACACATCATAAGATCACTGAGCTGATTGGGTGAGGCAAATTTGTAATGACCCAGTGGTAAAATATACAAAACTAAGACCTGATTTGGAGTCCACTCCACTCATAAATGCAGTAATTACTTACTTTGTGGATGGTTCTTGTCAATTTTCATCCGACTCAAGTCTGTGCATAACAGAGGAGTTTTTGGGATTACACTCAATGCATGGCACAACTATGGGGAAATTGACAACACTGACTTGACATCAAATGGAGCGATGTGCAGTCAAAAGAATTGTGTGGCAAGCTTGAAAATGGAACATGTGATGAGCATGAGCAGTTAACTTTATCAGAGCCAAAGGTTTAAATCACCGCCAGTTCAAGTCTGGAGGAGGAGTTATATTCAGAATATGGTGACTTGCCATATCACACAGAGGTGCAGTGGCTAAGCCAGGGAAAAGTACTAGAAAGATTTTTCTAGTTGCATGAGGAGATCTGTGAATTCATGGAAAGCAAAGGGAAAGACGCAACAGAGCACCGAAATAGAAAGTTTCTGTGTGATATCATGAGCCACCTGAATGCACTCAACCTGCAGCTTCAGGGGCGGGGCCGTGTCATTTACATTTAGTCATTTAGCTGATGCTTTTAAGCGACTTACAGGGAGCAGTTTGGGATTCAGTAACTTGTCCAAGGACACTTTGACATGCAGACTGGAGGAGCTGGGGATCGAACCACTAATCGTCTGATCTGAAGACCCACTCTACCTCCTGAGCCACAGCCGCCCCATAACAGAGAGGGGATTGAGTGTCATCACTGACGTACGCTACAGTGAGGGCTTTTAAAATCAAGGTGCAGGAAAACTTGAGCCATTTTCCGCACTGCCAAAAAATGAAAGAGCAGGTCGCTGCCACCTTTTTCCCAACTACACAGTTTGCTAAAAAACTCTGCATACTTGGTGCGGACACGCGATTTGCCAATTTTAAAGTCCCAAAAAGCAGGTTTGAACTGCTCAGTAGTCCATTTGCAGCTGACATGGAAAGCGCACCATCAAACCTCCAAATGGAGCTGACTGAGCTCCAATGTAGTGACACACTGAGGGCAGAATGAGTCTGTGGGCGCTGCAGAGTTTCCATGTTTCATCCCAGACACAATGCCCCTGTTTGGCAGCACATACTTGTGTGAACAACTGTTTTCTTTGATGAAGATAAACCATACTTCACACAGGAGTCGTCTTACTGATGAACACCTTCATTCAATCCTGAGGATTTCCTCAGCTCAGAGCCTGACCCCAGACATTGATGAGACGCAAAACATCTGGCTCAGACTAGTGAGCATCACAGTGCAGCAAATGGTGCTTTTATTTATATATTTATTTATTATTTTTATTTCATTTATTTCATAATTAATGTTGTTTTACAGACAATTATCTATAGGTCTTGTTAGTTCGAGGTTCAATATGTGTAAAATAAATTTCAATAAGTTTTCAATAAACGTTGAACCCATCCGGCCCTTGACTTGTAGCAATTTTTTTTTATTTTGGCCCACTGTGTATTTGAGTTTAACATCCCTGGTGTACATGGACTCAACATGCGCTCATGGAGTCTGTCACCTGTATGGCACGATTTGGAGACAGCGAGGTTTTAAAAAAGCAGATGGTACTCCGATTCAACACCAAAAGCAAATTGTTGAACTAATCTCAGCTATGATGTTGCCAACAAAACAAGCGATAATAAAATGCCAAGCACATAGAAGATGAAAACGTCATAAGAGACAACAATGCAGCTGATGAGTCAGCAAAACTAGCAGCAAAAAGTGAAGTTCCTGTTATGACACCAGTGTTGTCGTTAGAGCCAGCTGTAACTCCAGAAGACATCATTCTGAACATTCTTCAACAAAATGCAGGACTACGTGAACACAGCTTCTGGCAGCAAAGGGGGGCAACAAAAGATGAGAAAGGTCTGTGGAGATCTCATGAAGATTTGTTGATTGCACCGGTGGTGTTGTTGACCATGTTGATATCTAAAGCCCACAGTGGTCAACACTGTGCGAGGGACTAAGTAATTAGAAAGATAAAACAGCAAGGATATTGGTCACCATATTTGCAATCGATGGTAGATGAAGTGTTGGGACACTGAAATTTTTGCTCAGAGTAATGTAAAAAAGGGAATAAAGACCCAGCAGGTCACATTCCAGTGCCAGAAAGTCCATTCAAACATTTAGTAATGGATAATGTAGATATGATAAAATCAGTTAATGGAATAAGATACATGCTGGTAATTATTAGATTCAGTCGGTGGGTTGAAGCCACACCCTCAAAAGATCAAGGATCTGAAACATCAACGTCATAAAATTCTTAACAAGAGAAGTAATTCCATGATTTGGTGTACCATCAGAAATAAGCTCTGATAATGGATCAGCATTTATCCAAAGAGCAGGTAAAAGAATTCGACATCAGTTAAGAATAAAACAGAGATTAGGGTGTGTTTATCATCCTCAGTCTCAAGGCCTGGTTGAGAGAGAGAACAGAATCCACAAAGTTAAGCTTAACAAAATCTGTGCTAGCACGAAGCTAAACTGGGTGGATGCTTTACTACTCGCACTAATGTTTAACCACACATTTAACCCTGAGATGCTTACAGGTCGACCCATGCCTACACCACATTTAAGCTAAGCTACTTGAGCAACTGCAAATGGTGGTAGAGGTGTACATGAAACAGTTAACTGCCGTACACAGATCTATATATTTGCAGGAAAAAGGCTGAACCCCAGAGTCCAGTCTGGTGACAGAGGGCCAAGTGGTGCCGGGGGACAAAATCTATATTAAGGTCTTCAGAAGAAAATGGCACGAGCCAAGACAAGAAAGTCCCTATAAAGTGGTGCGGGCGATGCCAACAGCCGTTCAGGTCGAAGGAAGTAACACGGGGTACCACCTGAAACTGCACCAGAACTATAAGAGCTTAACAGGAAGAGGAAAAGCCTATTTAAAACAAAAGTGAACCGAAGAGCAAAGATGAACATGAAGCTGGTGATTCACCTGCTGAAGCTGATGGTGGCAAACTGCTTGATGGAGATGCCAACCAACGATCAAGGCAAGGAGAAACCGCCTTGGACGGAGGCCAAGAGACATGAATCAGATGAGTATTATGCAACAACCAAACACACAAACATGAGCATGAGTCAGAATGCAGTCTTTCAAATGTTGAGCTTGATTATGGAGCAAAGAAGAAACATCAAAAACAGTCTCTAACGATCCATTGCATGTATAATACGATATATCAGTTGTTGACATGGCATTTACATGCGCTGCTGTCCAAAATTTAGTAATCTGGACCAGAATGTGATAAAAATAATAAGACAGAACTAGAGTGATCATAATTGGGAGGCTTCAGAAGATGAAAAGTATAATGTTACCATGTAGTCAGTGAGATAGCTGTGTGCTATAACTTCAGTCAACTTTTAGCCCATATGTTGGCTTTCATTTAGTCAAATTAGCTCTATTAGCACTACTCCATTCACTATTCTATAAATCACACTGAATTAGCTATTAGCTTAGCTGTTAGATTAGCTGTTTGCAATGTATCCATGGACATAAAGACTATGACTGCATGACTTTTATACTGAAGAAAAGCTGTGATGATTCTCAGTTCACTTCTGGAGTTATAATGAGCATCTTCTTTATGATTTCTAAGCAGAGTTAGATAATGACATGTTCAGAAAATGTAACTCACACTGAATTTACAGTAAAAGTATCTGTATTTTTTGACTGACTGAGGAGATGTATGAATCATGACGCAAACTGCATCAAACAGGCACAAAGGGCATCACTAGTCTGATGTCACTTTAATTGTGAGTGGGATAAATCAGCTGGCCAAACTACAATATCCAACTTCCTGTTGTTTTTAAACCCCCAGCATGCACCTGTCCTCTCCATCTCACACATCATCTTTGTCTCACATCTCCATACGCCCATTTCAGCCTCCTGCAGCTCCTTTGGGAGAGACGCCTCACAGTTTGTAAACCTGTGCACCTACTCGCTTAAGAAAGCTTTGTAAATGATGTGGCGTCCATAGAGTCTGAAGATAACATGTGCATTACTTTTAGCTGTAAGCGCAAACAAAAACCCAGAGATTATTCAATTTTAAAAATAAAACATGCATGTATGTAGAGACTTAAAATAATCCGACTAAACCAATAAAATGTAAATACTGCCAAATAGTAAGTTACATTATGCAGGTCTGCAGGCTCAAAGAGAATAGACTTCACCTTGTACATGCTGCTCTGAGATCTGAGGTATCAGAAAATATGAGCCCTCATTTCTTTGTGGTATTAGAGTATTATTACTGTAACATTGGATAGATTTGTAAGGTAAAGAAGAGCTGTGGGAAAAGAATGAACAGAAATAGATTTAAGAAATGGATGATGTAATGAATTTGAGAAGGAGAGTGAAAGCGAGGACAAAGAGAACAGCGAGAGCAGAAAAAGGAAGAATGGGAAACGAAGAGAAAGACTGAACATTTCCAATAACACAAGCAGCTTTATCTGATAAAGGAAGGGCTGAAAATATACACACCATGTTTCTCTAAATCAATAAAATGACTAGAGAGATTGATAAAAGACAGTGGGTAGGTTCTTATTGTTATGGGTTTTGCAGACAGAGGGCAGTATTTTAGACATGACACACTGTGTAATTTGACTGTTTGTGGTTCTAAATCTTAAACCATCATGAAACTGTAACACTATAAACCCAGAGATTATAAAATGAATGCATGTATCTGTACAATGTATATTCAGTCTAGAGATAACAAGCTACTGAACGTGGATCTTGAGAAATCTTGAGTAGCCTTTGACTACTAATCATCTATTTCTTCATTCTCCACAGATCTTATTCATATAGTGCCAAATCATAACAAACATTATATTACATACAGAGACCTGACAATTCCCATCATGAGCACAGACTTCCTTCAGTGTCATTAAGTGACTATTTCCATTTTCATCTTGATTTTATATTTAGAATCAATACATTTAGAATCATTTTCTTCCTGAAATGTTGCTTGTGTGATCCAGGATTGTTACTGGAGTTTTACGTTGTGTTCTAGAATCTGATTAGTGATGTGAGCACAATGATGTGATGTTTTCCCCAGGATGTAGATATGTTGCAGTGTTGGTGTTTAGAATGTTGCTGCTAAAAAAGCATGCTGAGCTTCACTTAGCTCAGTTCCTCTACCTGCAAATATAGCTGCCTTAAAATGTTTTTAATGGAAATTAAATATGCATATAAATAAACCATGTTAGGACGACCATGTAGCGGCTGGATTCACAAAGCAGGAGGCTTGAGGTGGAGGTTGTGTGCCAAACCAAGCAGGCGTTTTATTTCATTCATTTGGACACAGACTTAAAACACATAGTGTGGACCAGGAGCATAAGTGGTCCTACCAGCAGCTGCGTGTGGTGGAACTGGCAGCCTTATATAACCTGCTGCTGCTACCAACCTAGACCCTGACACAGACTGGGGGATTCTGCCCCTCCCATTACATCCCAATGTAAGGAACATCACACAAAACACCCTGGAGAGAAGACAACAGGTGAGTGACTTGCACGCACACACACACACACACACACACACACACACACACACACACACACACACACACTTACACTTCATTCATAATACTGCAGTCACATTACATTGTTTCACAGCGGTTACATTCAGCAGGTATAGACACGCCCACCACCAGCTCCCCCTAGCCTTTATTATTATTTGGGTGATAGATTTATAGTCAGAAAGATTAGGCTGAATTGGTGTTTATTTATTGTTGTTTTTATCGTTACCGTGATAAATACCAGAAATTATCAGGATACATTTTTTAGTCCATATCGCCCATGCCTAGACCCTGCTGAGGGCAACATAGAACCTGCACAAACACGCAGTTAACACAATAGACACACAATTTCAATAAAACATTCACTTCTTTGGTTTGTGCCTCATTCTTTAATATGTGAACTCATTGTGCTATTGCCACCAAAGTAAGTAATAAAGATGACCTTCATTACAAACCATTTTTATGTTTGTGGGTGGGAAGGCTATACCAAACACAACACACAAAGTGTTTTGATTTTCCGGAACCAAACCTTGAAAATGTTAATCTATTGACACTGATCTTCAATAGTTTAGACCACCTAATATTAGCTACTCCTGTGAGACCATCTTAATTTGCTGAATCAGGAGCCTTTGCCAACAAATGTTTTGTACATTAAAGTACAAGGACAAGCCTAGCTTTGACTAACAGCATTCCAACATGGAATCTGCATGCATCTTGGTGCCATGACCTGAGTGGAGAGTTTAGCTGATCAATGATTGTTGCAGGACATCAACATTAGAAACCAATGCAGTAATGTAACGTTTGTTGAGTACAGAAAGTGTAGCTCAGTGTTATGTTCTGTAGCTGTGTGTGTATGTGCCCCCCATATGGCGAGTGGGTTTATATCGGTGGGTTTAGGCTGTAAGAGCGACAAACGTCCAATCGTTCAGGAGACAGGTGCACATGTTCCTCACCTGTCTGTCACAGACGCTGGACGTGTCTTTCAGAGTCAGACATGGACAGGGATATTACATGGTACACGCCATCACAGGGAATATGAAGTGCTTTGAGTGCAGGGATATGGGGCACAAGCCAGTTGCCTGTCCTCACAGACCAGTGGATGGACGCACTCAAACCGCTGCGGTGTCCGGAGATGAGGCGGCAGAGGCCTCCGTCGCTAAACGGCAGAGCGGCCTAGAGGAGCAGCTTAGAGGACATCAACACTTTCCTCGATGAAACTTTTGGACAATCCGTTGAAGTAAAAGATTATTTCCCTGATCCAGATAAATTCATGAAACCTGTCACAACTTTACAGAAGATGGTCGGAGTCAACATCTTGGATGAGAACAGTTCAGACTAAAGAAACATATGACAGCCTTAAGAAAGATAAAGACAAAGAAAGGAAAAGGATTCAAACGTTTAAGAGTTCATGTTTAAGATGATGATGATGATGATGATGATGATGAGTGTGGTGCACCTCTTACTGCTCCCGTTTCTTAGTACATGTTGCAGCTTTTTAAAAGTTTGCCTGCATTCTATGCAGATGGACATAACCATGTTTTAATTAAAACAAAATCATTTGTGCCACAAACCTCTGAAGCACTGTCTAAATGTTTGATATTATTTCTAATCAATGCAATGAAATGTAACCAAACAAACTGTCATATTTGAGATGTGTGACACTCACTGGACTAGATCCTATTTTTATTTGAAAGACAATATATCCTGGTATGTCTCTCTAACCAGAGGTGACAGCACAAACATTGCACCAGCACACAAAAAGTGAATCAGCCAAGGACTCCGGTGAAATCAGTCCCTTTGAACTCTGATGCCTGACGTTATTTTGTGAGAGAAAAATGATTCAGGAATTTCCAAATCTATGTCGCTCTATTCACTTCCAATCTAATGCAATCAGTAAAGCCAAGCATATCCCTGCTTTCATCCTTTTGATCAGAAAGAAAAACAATTTACACTTTTCATTTCAGAGGCAGTGTGAAATGAAAGCAGGAGAAGGGAGAGTCAGTAGAAAGGGCACAAGACAGAGAGATGGGAAATGGTGCGGTGTTAGCAAATGGATGAAAAGCACTGAGCACATTTCATTAAAGTGATCC
Source organism: Larimichthys crocea (assembly GCF_000972845.2). NCBI lineage: Eukaryota > Metazoa > Chordata > Actinopteri > Sciaenidae > Larimichthys > Larimichthys crocea. The sequence continues at coordinate 739,727 of NC_040028.1, forward strand.
ATCATAAACATGCCCAGCACACACCACACACACACACACACACAATCACTCACATACACAAAATTACATGCCTCGGAGAGCCATTGTGTAGCTCCTACAAGCTGATAACTTAGTCAGTTTTCCTGTAGAGCACAATTGAATTTAGTCTACAGATAAACAGAAGCTTCTAATCTCGAAAGCTCAAGTAGGTATTCTACAATCCCCCCTCAGGATCAGTTCTCTTATACACTTATATTACGAAAGCTAGTATGTATTTTTTACTAATTAGATTTAAACCACATTACATGAAACAAACAAAGTAAAGGTACTTTACAACTCAAAGTTAAAGGGTCCAGCCAAATGACAGATGGGGAAGACCATGTGGGCCAACATCAAAAACAGTTCCCCATTTTCTCTCTGCCATCTCTACATTTTAACCTGCAGACTCAATGAGCCCACATAGTCTATATTTACCTGTCAAAGGGTCTGAGTAAGAGACTAAGACTTTGGAACAAATAATAATGTGAAAGAACACCAGCAGAGGGGGATAACATAGGAGGTTTGAAATATTAAAATTAAAGGCAACTCTCAGTCTAACCACACAAACCAAGGTTTAGAAGTAACCTTGACATCCCTTATACTGCTGTCATTGTGAAGCATCCATCATTGTCATCTAGAGAAACATCCAGAAGGACTTGAAAATAGACAATTTTTTTACACTTCCAACCTAGCTGAATTGCCTCCTAGAAAGATCCTAGAAAATATCTGGTTAAGGACACCAGTCAGCACCATAGTCGATAAAATGGCACCAACGTGTCTTGCCACTAGACAAGATTAGGCATTCCTAAAGGAAGGGTTTTCTTGTTGCATCAAACTAAGGCTTGTTAATTGGTACAAAGATGTTGTGTAGTGGGTGAAGAAAACCAGTGGGTGTTTTGTAGGAGGTCTTGGCACCGGCATACCCCTGGCCAGGGCCTCGATCCCCAATGTCACTGATGCCACCACACATGACACAGGAAGGATGCTTTCTGAGTTGGAGAGTGGCTTCTCAGAAGTGAGCTGGCAGGAGAGAGCATCTGGCCTGAGATTCTGAGAGCCAGGGCTGTAGGATGAAGGAGAATCGGACAACAAACATGGTCCAGCAACCATGGCAGGGGTTGAGTCATCTGGCCGTTTGGATTTAAGCCAGATTTTTTTTTATGATCTGTCCATACAATGAGCGGCGGTTCTTTACGGCAAGACACCATTCCTGTAGATTGCAGGAGAAGACCAGGATGTCATCCATGTAAATGAGGACAGTTGGGAAATTTCATAGCACATCACTGTTGTGAGCCTGGAGAAGAGTATGGGCATTGATTAGTGCAAAGGGCATGACTAGATATACAAAATGGCTGTGGAAACAAGGGAAAATGTACCACTAGAAGTTAGAAAATAATTTTGTTGTAATTTGGGTGAGCTGACCCTAGGAAAACTGGAATTGAACCCAGCTGATGCCCAAATATCTACGCATGTATTTAGCACCACTTTCACCTGGAGCTGAGGACTTTTTTTCTTACACTCTGTCTTTTCAATTTTCCCATATTACTCTCGTTCAGCCCCCCACCCCACACCTACACCAAGTATGCTGCTGTACTTTTATTCTTGCTCTTTTCTCTCTCTTATTTCCTCGCGCCACTCATCCCTCTTCTGTCTGTGTTGCTACCTCCACTCATCGTCCTGCTGTCATCTCCTATGGGCTGGAGTCCAAACCAAAAGGAAGAGAGATCAAAGCCTCCCATTGCTCTCAGAGGCCACCAAGATCAAAGGGTGGATATATGAGCAGACTCTCCCTCACACACATACTGGATAAATCCCATTACACATCCATACAGGAACACCAGCCCATCTGATAGAGTCGGTCTGAGATAGCAAAGAAGAAAATGTTTTCAGCAGTTGAATTTCCGTTTGTGTGTATGTGTGTGTTTGATGAGTTATTGATTACACAACCTGATGGATTTTTTTTTTCTTTTGATGATGTATTTTTCTGCAGGTTTTTCCTGGTTTGGACTGACCAAATCCCCTTGCACAGAAGTTATCACCACCAACTAACTCTGTGTCCCTGGAGAGAAAGTACATCACCATGTGTCTCCTCTAATATGATATTAATTTACTTTTCTATAGATGAGAAACACTCATTGTAACATGCATTGTGGATGTGGTGGCTCTGATGCCACCGTGGGTTCTCGGCAGGTAAGACTCAAACAGTGATGCTTTTAAGACGTTTATTTTCTTTTACACACAACAGCTCAGTCCGGTGTCGTTCGCAGGCGTCCTTCTCTTTTGAGTGCTGCCGACAGCCGTGAGCGTCCATCCCCGTGTGTCTCTCCCAGGTCCAGCACGCTACTGTATTTTAAAAGGAGAGAGTGATTAACTCAACAGGAAACCAGTGTGCTAATCACTCTCACCTGGTGCTGCTCTCCTGAGCCCTCTCCACACCTCTCTCCTGCAGCTGATGCACCACGCCCCCTCCACAGTGGATTATAAATCTGTGTCATAAAGATTGCGACATTTAGATTTTTTAACAGGACTAAATTGGTTTCAGTGGGTGCAGTCGAATAAGTCAACTTTGCTAACCCTACTCAAGCCTTCTCTCTCTCTCTCCCCCTCCCTCTCCCTATCACCACCACCACCAACATGCATGTCTCATTAATGCATGTTACTAACTAAACTTCTTCCCCAGAGTTTCTGTGCTCTGTCGTCCAGCAGGTTCTCATTGATCGTAGCTGCTGCTGTGGTCCTGCAATGACGTCCACTACATATTATTACTGTCATTATTGTTACCATATCTACATTACAGTTTATAGTTAATGATTTGCTGCTGCTGTGCATCTGTGTCTCTAAGTCTTTCTATCTGCCTCTCTGTCTTTAACTCAACCGGTCGTGGTGCATGCCTGTCTACCAATGAGCTTTGTTTGGGTCTGCTGGAGGTTTCTGCCTGTTAAAAAGAAGTTTTTCCTTGCCACATCACCAAGTGCTTGCTCATGGTGGAACTGTTGAGTCTCTGTAAATAATATTATGAAGAGTAGTAGTCTAACCTGAGGCCCGTTGCACAAAACTAGGATTAAGACATCCAGGATAAGTGACTGAGGTGAGCTCAAGGAATCCAAAACAAGAGCGTCCAGGCTTAATTGGTTGCACAAAGACCAAGCCAGGATGAGCAGACACGGATTCATCAAGCCAAGTGAAACCTATCCTGGATAAGTGCACGCTCGCGGCTCCCTCAGATAGACCCCGCCACTGATCACAGATTCACTGATTCACCATGGCAAGTAGAGCGGCTTACTTTTCCCCGGCAGAAATCCTCATGGAGGCATACGAGGAGGTAAAAGACATAATTAAAAAGAAAGGCAAAACCTCCACAGTAATAAAGCAAAGAGAAAAGGTGTGGCAAAGTATTGCTGACCGCCTGAATGCGTAAGTAGTGCAAAATTACACACTGACCGCTCTGCTGAAACATCACAATTACAATCTGAATAGTTAATTCACATCTCCAATAACATATATCTGATTATGAATCAGTTGAATTTTTAATTGAAATGGACTGCAGATATGAGTAAAATTGTGTAAATGTAACTCCATCAGACTGTTTAACTCTTTGATAGATAGATGAGCTAATCATAATAATACCTTTATATATATGATGAGCTTTTGTGTTTACAGGTGAATCCTCTGGTGTGTTGCTGGGAGACAGAGGGTATGCCTGCCAGCCATATCTCCTGACACCATTCACAGACCCCCAGGAAGCACAGCAGGCCTACAACCATGCCCATGCCATGACCAGGGCCAGAGTTGAAATGACCTTTGGCCTCCTGAAGGCACGCCTTCACAAATTAAGGGCATGTGACATTACTGTGGCTTGTGCTGTCCTCCACAATGTGGCCTGCCTGAGGAAGGAGAGAGCCCCCAGAGTGCCACCATCCATCCTGCAGTCTTACCTGATGACGACAGTGGTTGGCTAGTGAGGGACAAATATGTGTTAATTATTTTAGTTAATATGCCTGCTTTAAATTTAAGTTAAATATGTCCTGCAGTGGCAAAGGAATTTGTGTTTTTATTATTGTTTTATTTAATTTAAATTGATTTGGCCTCTTCTGATAATTGTGCTGTATACTGTGTGTGTACACAAGCTGCAGGGAGGCAGATGTGTGGGGTGTATTATATACAGACCTTTGAATGTGTATTTATCCTTGGGTTGTATAATATGCTTTGATTCTGTGCTTTGTATCTTGTAGAGTCACTGTGTGACTTCAGTTATGAAAGGAGCTGATTGTTTACCTGTTTTGATTTATCCTTATTCAATAAATGAACATAATGTTACACTTTGATGTGTATTTCTATTTATATGGGATGTGTATTTTATACGACAGAGTATTAGGGCCACACTGAGGAAGAATAAAAAGCATATTCTTTTTAAAGTCCTGATACTTCTGACAATGTGATGCTGATGTGCAAAAAGATGAAGTATCTACTTGTTTGTGAAACCTATACTCAAGTACAATTCCACAAAATGCTCCACAGCCTCATTTTAACAACTCTCCTCCTCTAAAACAACGGCTTACAATATTATGAATTTATTCTTGTAAATTTATGACTTTATTCTCAGTCTCATTTATCCAAAATGATTGAAAGTAATGATCACAAACGTTTAAATAATGATCAGTGGGTCTAGTTATGTGATAACAATGTGTAGTGGGCAGTGGGATAACTATTGGTTTTTGGTGACTGCTGACTGAGATAAGGGATGAGATTAAATAGATCCTGAAACTTAGCCTGGTCTGGAGCAGGCTAGCTCCACAGAATAAATCTCCATGGTAACTTATACCATAACATATCCTGCTGCCCTCTATCCTGCTTTTGTGCAACCGGATCACGGATAAGTTGAGCCAGGATAGCCAAGATATCCCGGCTTAATCCCTTATCCTAGTTTTGTGCAACGGGCTCCTGCTCTGTATGAAAAGTGTCATGAGATAACTTTTGTTATGGTATGGTGCTATATAAATAAAATTGAATTGAACTGAACTGAATTATTCATTGTCATCCTGCCACCTGGGGGCAGCAGAGAAACCTTTATGTAACACTTATGTTTTGTAGCCTGCCTCAAGTGGCCGTTCGAGGAACTGCAGCCTGACGCTTCATTTCACAGCCACAGTGGTTGCTACCCGGTATTACAGTGTGTTTTTACAGTGAACCATTTATCTCACATGATGCTTCTCAGGCTGCCAAACTGAACAAACAGAAGTTTTTAATTTAATGTCCACACTTTTCTATGGGTTTTACGCATCATCACTAAGAACCTTTATCCTGACTCGTGTTTCTATCCGGACACAAAAACAATGCCTAGTGTCATTTCCGGTGGCCGGCTCGGTGTCAGCTGGTCCGGTTCGGTGTAAATATCACACACTGTGAGGAGCAGCGTGTTGAAAATGTGTGTGTGTGTGTGTGTGTGTGTGCTGAAGAAGAACCCACGAGAACGTGACGTGAATTAGCGCGAGCCCACTTTAAGAATACCGTCATTTCTCACGTGCGGAGTTACAATGAGTTCCGCGCCGCTGAAGAGGGTCTACACGGAGCTGCCGGTGTGGGTGGTGGAGGACCACCATGACGTGAGCAGCACAGCCTGAACATACTCACACATTACTGTCATGATGTTGTCTCCAGGACAACATGTGTGTGTCAGCATTCTGATGTATTCTCATGAAGTGCACCTGATCATTTTCATTTTCAGTTAGAATGTATTTCTCTTCAGCTTTCTGTCTCTCTTATTGAGGCAGTGTTCATATTCTGTGGACAGTATTAGTCCACGGTCACGTCTCATTTCTGTCTCTGCTGTCCATCAGACCTGCAGGCTGCAGCACGCTTGTTAGAACCCACCCCATGTACTGGCTGAGGTGGTTCCTCTCACAAAACAGATCCAGATTTATGCAAATGATCAGAATCAGCTTCACATCTGGTCTGTATCTGTTCATCCAGACTTGTCCTCCAGTTGTTGGGTTTGTTAAATCAGCCTGCACCTCCTGTAATCTCAGCTCAGATTTATGCCAGCTATCTCTGGAGCAGAACACATCTTTGACCGTGCTCAGTTCTGTGATTGATCGTGGTGCACCGTGACTTGGTGGCATAATTTGGGGTCAGTCAAAGAGATAAAAAAAATGCTTGCTTTATTGTATCTGTCCCAGGTGGTGTGTCATATTTATCGTGCCATAGCATCGAGACACCTCCCGCTGAAGAACATAAAGATGATTCATTTAGACTCCCATCCCGACCTGCTCATCCCCGTCAACATGTCTGCGGACACTGTCTTCGATAAGGAGAAACTCTTCAGGTAAACGATGTTCCTGCTTATTTCAGTGTGGTTCAGAGGGCTGGGGTTGTGGATTAACAAAGCTGTGGCTTGTATTTGTCTTAGCCGAGGATTCTGTGAACAGGATGCGGCCATGTTGTCACATACCTCTGTGTCATGTTGGAATAATGGCCTGAATTTCCATATGTTTATGTAGAGCCATGTTTATGCACAGCAGTGCAAACATTGTTGGATAAGGGCACAACTCAGTGCATAAGAGTGAAGGGTTGGTTAGGCCTGTCACAACAACGTTTAATGTTCAGACATCAAATAAAAATATCTTAACACACAAAAACTGGAGTCCATTTGACTTCTTCTAAACTTTCTGGATGGACACTCGCCTGTCAGCCTCAGGTAATATGTAATTTAACCTCAGTCAGAGAGCAGATGACTACAGGACAGACTTTCTTTCTCTTCATTCAGCTTAGGTACTGTGAAAAAACAATTAGGCACTGCACCCAAGTCCTGTGATTGGTATACTGACTGTGTTGAGAAAGGCAAGGCAGAGACCATTTCACCTCAGACGCTTGAGGAAAAAAAAATCTACTACTCCTGCACCATGGAGAGCGTCCTGACAGGAAACATCACTGTCTGCTATGGAAACAGCACCGAACAAGACTGCGAGGCCTCTGCAAACAGGTGCTTCATTAGGTGGTCCTCTACCCTGCCTTAAATATATTTCTACCAGATGCTGCAAAAATAAGGCTGGGAGAATCATTAAGGAGGCCAAACAGCCAGATAACGGGCTTTCCTCCCTGCTGCAACATGGAAGAAGGTTCAGGATACAACAGAGCAGCACTGAGAGGCAGGAAGAGCTTCTACCCTCAGGCTAATAGAATCTAAATGAGCACACTGTGAGGACTATTTAGTCCACATTGCCATTGTTATTATAATAATTGTTGTTATTGTTATTATACTAGTATCATTACTTATTTAGTCATAGAATGTACAGTCAGAGCTCACAGACATACATTTGACTATAATTGTTCTTCTGTGATTATATGTGACACATAAATTAGATTGAATTGAACTGATTCTTAATCTGGCATCACGTTGGCTAAAATGTTTCTGACAATCAAATAAAGTGAATAAATGGAGGTGTAAACACAGGGTGGTACACGACGTGATGTCAGTAATGTAATAGTTATGACAGAGCAGATGCTGCCTCTCAGAGACATTTCTGTTTAATGCTGGAGTACCCAACACATCTATCGAAAAGGACATTATGAATCTGCAAATGAATTCATTTAAGTCACGTCTGTGTGTTCAGTACATTACGGATTCCCGCAGACTGTGCTTTGCAGGGCGCTATTTTAACAACAAATCAACAAATGATCCAACCCTCCGTCCAAACAAGCAGCCCAGTCCAGCCTGCGTTGCTCTACATCAATTTCCTAACAAGTGAATATGTTAAATAACTGTTACTCACTGTGATCATCTGTGGCGCACTGTGAGGTTAGATCATCTGTAAACATATATGCGTAGTTACTGAAGGAAATCTAATGATTTAATGCTGATATTGATTTCAGATTAAGGTGGCCAGCCATGAGTCTAGATAGCAGAACCATGAAGTGAGGAAATGTGTTTGTTGTGAATCACCAGCAGCAGATGTACGCTGCCATCCAGCCAGTGTGCGTGTGTGTGCTCAGATCAATCACTGCATATTTATGTGTTTATTTATTTTTAGTGAGTTGAGTATAGAAAACTGGATCATGCCCATGGTGTATGCTGGCCATGTCTCCTGTGTGGCATGGCTGCATCCATACTGGGCCCAGCAGATCACAGAGGGAGAGCACAGGATGTCTGTAGGAAGAGATGCATCCACCACCACCATCAGGTAGGATACACACACACACACACACACACACACACACATAGCTGCTGTATGAAGTGTATGTCTTTCATGAAAGCTTCTGTTGGACTAGGACTGTGTTTGACTGACATCTCACTAAGTGGATGTGCAGGGCATGTGTGCGTGTATTACTGATTTCTTGTTTTTGTTTTTCTTTGGTTCATCGTGAGCTCCATTTCTTCTTTCTGTCTTTTTGTTTCTGTGCAGGGTGACCAGCAGAGATAATTACTTCCTCAGTGATGGTTTGTATGTTTCTGAGGAGCAGCTGGAGAACTCTAAACCTCTCAGACTGAACGTGGTCAAAGTCAGCCCTGTCAAAGCAGGTCGCAGGTCACCTTCAGGTGTGTGCTTTAGTCAGTGAGGGCGAATGGATTGACTGCTTAAGAACAGTGTTTGCCAATTGACCCTTACTGAGTCCCGTTACTAGGGTTCTGCTAACAGTAGACATATTACATATATGTCACTTTTAACCATCTTAAAAATTCAGTCTTTTCAACAGAGATCTTAAACCTGCATAACTTCAAGCCTTAATATAATGTGAACAGGTGAGTTGTACAGTGGTATGAAAAAGTTTGGGCACCCCTGATCGTTTTCAGGATTTTCCTTTATAAATCATTGGTTGTTCGGATCAGCAATTTCAGTTAAATATATCATATAGCAGACAAACACAGTGATATTTGAGAAGTGAAATGAAGTTTATAGGCTTAACAGAAAGTGTGCAATAATTACTTAAACAAAAGTGGACAGGTGCATAAATTTGGGCACCCTTGTTGTTTTATTGATTTGAGTACCTTTAGCACTAATTATTGGAACACAAAGTTTGTTTGGTAAGCTCACTGACCCTTGACCTACATACACAGGTGAAGCCAATCGTGAGAAAGGGTATTTCAGGTGGCCAGTAGCAAGTTGTTCTCCCTTTTGCATCTTCTCTGAGGAGTGGCACCATGGGAGCCTCAAAACAACTCTCAAATTACCTGAAAACAAAGATTGTCCAACATCATGGTTTAGGGGAAGGATACAAAAAGCTGGCTCAGAGATTTAAGCTGTCAGTTTCCACTGTGAGGAACATAGTGAGGAAATGGAAGACCACAGGCACAGTCCTAGTTAAGGCCCGGAGTGGCAGGCCAAGAAAAATCTCAGAGAAGCAGAGGCGAAGGATGGTGAGAACGGTCAAACTCAACCCACAGACCAGCTCCAAAGACCAACAACATGATCTTGCTGCAGAAGGTGTCACTGTGCATCGTTCAACTATTCAGCGCACTTTGCACAAGGAGATGCTGTATGGGAGAGTAATGCGGCGGAAGCCTTTTCTACGCACATGCCACAAACAGAGTCGCTTGAGGTATGCTAAAGCACATTTGGACAAGCCAGCTTCCTTTTGGAATAAGGTCCTGTGGACTGATGAATGTAAAATTGAGTTATTTGGACATTACAAGTGGCGGTATGCATGGCGGAAGAAGAACACAGCATTCCAAGACAAACACTTGCTACCCACAGTAAAATTTGGTGGCGGTTCCATCATGCTGTGGGGCTGTGTGGCCAGTGCAGGTACTGGCAATCTTGTAAGAGTTGAAGGTCGCATGGATTCCAGTCAGTATCAGCAGATTCTTGCCAACAATGTTCAAGAATCAGTGACAAAGTTGAAGTTGCGCCGGGGCTGGATACTTCAACAAGACAACGACCCCAAACACTGCTCAAACTCTACAAAGGCATTCATGCAGAGGAACAACTACAACGTTCTGGAATGGCCATCTCAGTCCCCAGACCTGAACATTATTGAACATCTGTGGTGTGATTTAAAGCGGGCTGTCCATGCTCTAAAGCCATCAAACCTGACTGAACTGGAGATGTTTTGTAAAGAAGAATGGTCAAAAATACCTTCAACCACACTCCAGACCCTCATTTGAAGCTATAGGAAGCGTTTAGAGGCTGTTATTTCTGCAAAAGGAGGATCTACGAAATATTGATGTAATTTTTCTGTTGGGGTGCCCAAATTTATGCACCTGTCCACTTTTGTTTAAGTAATTATTGCACACTTTCTGTTAATTCTATAAACTTCATTTCACTTCTCAAATATCACTGTGTTTGTCTGCTATATGATATATTTAACTGAAATTGCTGATCCGAACAACCAATGATTTATAAAGGAAAATCCTGAAAACGATCAGGGGTGCCCAAACTTTTTCATACCACTGTATATAAATTCACCCTCAGTACAGTTGTCATGAACGGGGAAATTAGCTACAGAGACCAAAACTGTTTTTTGTACCAGGCTGTAAACATGTTTATTTCTGCTGTGAAGTTCTAACCCCAACCCCCTAACCCTAATTCTGGAGCCAGCCTTGAGTGGACATTTGAGGAAATGCAGCTTTTTGCACTTCTGCATACGCTTCACTTCACAGTCAAAGAGGTTTCCGCTTGGTTCTGAACTAGTTTCGGTCAACTTGAGCACAGAGCAAATAGGGCAGGAGGTTTCTGACAGTTGTCTAATCGGTTAAGTGACCAGTGATTGAATAACAATTCAAAAACAAAAGCCACTCTGAATGTAAAATCCAAATGTGTCCATATTCTTTACAGCATTCTCCAAAGTGAAAAACTATTTCAGTTATTGGTGATGTCTCCTACAAATAAGTGCTATGCTGTTAGGTTACGCTGTCATTATTGGCAGCTCCATGAAAGAGCTTTGTGCTTGTAATGCGGCCTTTGTTCCATCAGGTTTGTTTCATTCAAACTTGTCAGATTTGTTTGTTTATGCCCTTTGTTCAGCCACTGTTGACTGCTATCACTACCACCAGCACTCAAGTGATTGATTCCTCTCTCAGTGCCAAAACATTGTGGCAGTGTCATTGGGTCCAGAGCTGCAAAATTGCAATGTGTAATGCTTTTAAGGCACTCACTCTGATCACCAAGAAAAATTAGCTGGTGAATGCGGGCTCCAGTGTGAAAGGCATGCTTAAAAATGACTAGCTTTCTGCAAAACATGGGAGAATAGAAAATAATCACACTCGCTTTTTCTAATTTGAAAAGCCAATACATTTCCTACCTCATACAACATTTGCTAAGCCTTTTTCAAACCATCACTGTTACCGTCAGTGTGTGGTCTTTGAATATTGAAAGCTATTCGTCACTGTAAAAATCCTCTCTGTGCATACTGGCCTTGAAGTGATCCCTTCATAACACAACCCACAAACTTTAATGTTCAGCTGCAGCTAACTTGAGGCTTAAAAATGAAGTTTAATGTGGTCAAAGCAGGAAGAGCAGTAAATCACTCCATCAGTTATTTATCACTATATTTACTGCTATTTTTGTCTTTTATTTGTTGCTTTGATGTTTATTGTATTCTGCTTTATAACTCAGTTCAATGATGGACAAACTTCCATCTCACATTGTCTCATGTGACCTTTCAGGAAAGCAAACCGGAGCGGCTACAGAGAGATGGTTTGCCAAGCGAGCCCGTACAGAGGACGAGGGCGCCGGGGGAGCCAGCTGCTCCGAGCCTTTCTTAAGACACACCGACACACTGCGACCAGCAGAGGGCGGCAATGGGACAAGCTTAGGGGATGATGACGCTGATGATGAAGGATCCACCAGTTATGTTGTTCAGAGAATATCTCCTTTTCTCAGTGAGACAGAGCCATACATCCTGGACGTTGATTTGGATTTCTTCTCATGCAAAAATCCCTTCAAGGAGTTATACACAGAGGTAACACACTCATACACTGCACTCATGTTTGAGTTCTGATTGCCTACTCTGCTTAAACCATAATTATATCATGAAATTAAATAATAGAATATTTTTTTACACTTATCAATTAACATATTAATTATTAACATTGATTAGGAACCACTTTCTACTTTCTGAAAAACAGGAAATTACCATTATACCACTGTGTGGAACCATCCCTGTTCTGTTCCAACAGGAAATCCATCATATCCAGACAGGAAGGAGTCCATGGGGCTTTTAAAGGAAAATCTTTCATTCAGATAGAAACAAAAGAGCGGCTGCCACAAAAATCTAAAACACACTTCTGGAAGTGTGTACAGTGCCAACCTCAGAGAGATGGGCAGGTCTTTAAGACATTTTCTGATATCCAAGCTCCTCCGCTATACATGCCACAGTGTCCTTGAGCAAGGCTGTGCTTGATCATGTTCAGCAAAGTACTGTAAAGTTCTACAACAAGTAGTTCCTACAACGCAATCTGAATGGTCAACTAGACATTTAGAAAGTGCTCAAATCAGCATGACAGCACAGCTGACTCATCACTACAAATATCACTCCGCCACCTGCACATTGTCACATCCTGAAAATATAAAACATGTAAACAAATAGGAATAAGTCCACTGAAAGTCAACTTTAATAAAGTAATACATCTGAATTCAATTAAATGAATATTATTAACTTATTGACTATATTTTATCGAGTTGTTAGACCACCTCATTAATACAGTTGTGTACCTCTCATAATATTGTTTCAATACACACTCATGGAAAATATTTTCAGTTTGATCAGCTGTTTATATCACCATGAAATTACTGATTGGACCTAAAAAAATAATATAAAACAGATCAATATAATAAAAATAATGATGATGCCTTTTTAGGCTTTCAGTTTGTACTACATCACAGTGGAAACAGATTTGTTGTTTACAGTGTAGCATCATCAGAGAAAAACAGGTTGACCCACATGGATGTGTTGATAGTGCGTCCTTTTGGATTTAAATGCACAGAGAGCAAGCGGCAGTGTGTGAAGGAGCAATATCTTAACAATAAGTCTGCCTCCCCTCCCCTCTTCTTACCCAACAGCATGGAACACGGTCCACTTCTCTACTTCCAGTTACTGCGTTAGCCTGGATTTTACTTCATCCATTTCATTTTCCTGTGACTGGACATTAGCCAGAAGTAGCCTGGGTAGTGGAATAGCCTTAGCTCTCTTCCCTTCTCAATTCAGTCAATCAATCCATTCAGTTTAATTGATCACACCTCTTGTGGTGGCGTTTGGTCCGGCTGGTCTGACTGGGTGGTCAGGCCATGCCTTGGGCAGCGATCTTCTCAAGGTCTGCTGCACTTAATTCAATCCCTGCTTTTCCTTCTCCAATGCTGAGTGTATTTGTGTCAGAAGAAATACTGTGTGCTTCAGTGGTAAAGGTGGAAAACTGGTGCTCGCAAACTTAAAGCAGCCGTTTTTGTTAAAGATGGGACATGGTGTGAGTTTATCTTCACATATAATTCATGCCACGGACATCTAGTACTTCATGGCACCTCACTTCTTACTTACCTAAGACATCACCCATCACGTCCTCATGTCAGAGATGCAATGAAATCCAGTCTACATGCAAAACCAATAAAACTGACCAATTACGAGCTAGAGTTCAGTGAATGAAAACTACAGAAGGATCCCTCTGTAGTTTAATTGAAACATGTTTTCCTTCAGCTGACCTCAGCTCTGTGTTGTCTCTGTGTCAAGGAAGAGTACGCCATCCTCAAGGAGCTCTACAACTTCAGAGGGCCTGGGCCTGATGCTGATGAGGTCAGACATTTTGTTCTTTAAGACGTTTTGAAACCAACGACTACAAACACAGAGCATGACTAGAAACTCTGTGACTGCTGTATACTTACAGTATGTGCACATGTCAGCATGTAATTATTGCGTCACAAGAGCGATCATTGGAGTGAGTGAGTTGTTGCTTGTATGAACAGCAGATACTCATCAAGTAAAGTTTAAAGAATTCCATCTAAACAGAACCGTCTCCAATCCCTGGGGTTTCTCTAGGTTTGTTGTCCATTGGTCATGTTTGGAATGATTTAACATTACATATTTTTGTATGTGTGTGTCCAGGAGGAGCTTGATGAGTGTGTGGATCGTCGTGTACATCAGTTAGAAGACCTGGAAACAGCATTCGCTGATTTGCTGGAGGATGACGGGCTGGAGACGGTTACACGCTGGGCCAGCAACCCTGGGTAAAACCTCTGTGGGTCCATTTCTCTGTAACAGTACAGAGAACCAAGTAGCATGAAGTTAATGTAAGCTTTAGAAGGGAATTCCACGGATTTCTTCTTATCAATGGGGATAGTACACAGCCAGTGATCAGATGGGTTCTAATGTTAATGTTATAATTACACCTACCTACCTGTGTTTTCTTTCTCCTTTCAGCATGGCTTCATTAGCTCGACTGGTTTCCAGTTTGAAGTCGAGAAATGCGTGCCCTGATTATGAAATGGTAAGATGAGAAGGTGCCTTTCAAAGTAAAGGGCATAAATTAGTAAATACTAAATTGAGTTTCATCCTTTCTGCTGCAACCCTCCTCCTCCTCCTCCTCCTCCTCCTCCCTCCATCTGTTCTCTCTCAGGTGCATCAGGCTGGGTTAACCTGTGACTCTGCTGAGCTGCCTCACCACATCAGCACTGATGACGAGATCGACAGACTCATCTCAGCTGTACAGCTTTTTCTGAAGGTTCTGCCTAAACCTACACTGGTTACTATGTCCAGGTAAACAATACAGCCACACACATTTAAAGATGGCCCCTCTGAGGTCCCGCTACGTTTTGTTCTATGTTCCAATAACAGTTGAGCAAGCCTCGGTCAGAACTCTTTGAAATGTTACTTTTTGTCCTCTGGCTGCTCTGCATCAACTCAAACTCAAATCTTCAGAGTTTCCTGACTGACCGTAAAGTAAACTGCTGCAAACTGCAGCTGCTGTTAGCTAATGTTAGCTCAGTTTGTTAGCCTTGCTGCCTGGACTGTGAGATCAGAGCACCAGGGGAGTGTTAGTGTCAGTGTTCCCGAGGTGCCAAAACGAGAGCTTCTATGTAATGTTGCTTTCAAAGATAAAAGCAATAAACTATGCATAGCATATAAACTATGCACGAAAAGTAAGGACGTTTGTGTTTGTACAGTATTTCTTTGTTGTAACAATGCTAGCTGGCAATAAATCTTTCAAATGGTGCCACATTTGTACGGAACATCATTTTTGGAATAAGCAGCAGACTTCACTATGAAAAATTTGCCAAACAGCTTAAGATGTGACTGTTTATACATGTAAAGGTCGCTTTTATCTTTCTAACACAACGAGCTAGCACAAAACACGTCTATGGGAAAGGAGAACATGGACTGAGGTTTGGCACAGAGTGAACAGGGGCGGGACTGAGGAAGGTCCATTTGATATGTGAAGTCAGAAAGGTTGTAGTGTATGTATGAATGTGTTTGTTAATGTGTGTTTTCAGGTCAAGTCTAGATGAATACTGCCCAGTAGAGCAGGTGGATTCAGTCCAGAGCAGAGTACTGGCTGTACTGGAGAGCCTGTATGGACCACTGGACCTGCACAAAGACTATGAAAACAGCAGCACAGACACTCAAGACTGCCAACCTCAGGCCTCTTAACAAACACACACACACACTTTTGTCACTTTTAGATTTAGTGGATGTATCGTTTGATAAAGTCGACCTGTGTTGTTACAGTGACTCTTGAAGTAAACTAGCCTTTGTTCAACAGCTGGAACGTGGTCATGTGACTGATTTCTGTGTGAAGACACTGACACTGTTTATATGAGATTAGTCACTAACGTTACAGCAGAGTGAACCAGGAATAAATAGATTCTGCTGTGATTTGATTGTAATAAACAGATCAAAAAAATAACTAACTTATGATGCTGATTTCTTTCACTTTTTTCTTTCACCAATATTAATACCTAAGTCGAAATTCAACTTTGCAGCAGTAGTACGAAGAGCTAAGAGCTCTGTGTCTCCACCCGTTTCTCTCCTGTTCGTCCTCATGTTGCACTGAAGGCAGACTGAATGCTACAGCTACACACTATCACTGCATAGTGTGAGCCAGATGAATAGGTTAGCAGGTTAGGTTACCTCTTTACATTCTGTTGACAGTGTTGGTTCATTTCAGGAATGTTTGTATAATTGTGGTCACATCTCACACAGTGAAGATTGGCCTGCTGACTGTACATCATATGGTGTACAGATCAATTCTTTGTTATAGTCGACAGATCTCATATACAGACTGAAGCCAGCAATGGATTTATCATATTACCAAGTGTGTAAACGCCAGATGACAGACTGTAAGTGTCCCAGCAGAACTCTAACAGTGTGATCCCGATGGTTCTGAATCACTTACCATGATAAATCATTAGGAGAAACAATGAGCTTATTTACACACACAGCTAGTGTGTTTCCACACATTTCTGGACTCTTATTTAACCTTCTCTAAAACTGACAACAGATGGGTGAAATACTTGTGGCTGCTCCTAGTGTAAAATAGTTCCTCATTCCACAGCTGTTTTTAATTTATTTCTTCCACCACAACTTGCTGTTGAGAGAGAGAGACACACAGATAGACAGAGCTATGCCTCTTTCCATCCAAAAACAGATAATGTTAGAATTTTCACTCAGGAGAAAATAATTCAACTGTAAATCATTGAGGAGTGGCTTCTGAATTCAGGAATATGTGTCTCAAGCTTTTTTCTTGATTTGAAGTCACAGTATTAAGCAAAGACGATAAATATAACATCAGTGAAACAGTACACTCTAAAGCAGTAAGGAGGCAAATCAAACAAATACAACAACGAATCAACCCAAATAATAGAAACTGAATCAAGTTTTTATAAGAAACCTCAAACTGTGTTTTTCCTTCAATTATTTGTTTTTACAGGATAACACTGGTACAACAGAGGGATGACAGTCTTTCCAACCAAGATTCTGTCGTTGTGATTCATCTAAAGGTTCATTGTTGGTAAAGGTTTTAACTTTAGATAAGACAGACACTGGGGAAATTTACTACATTTTAAGATATCCAATAAACGAAACATTTCCAGGACAGATATGAGATATAGATATGATCTACACTAGATCATTACGTCTTTACAGATATATGCAGAAATGCTCAGGACATGTTTGAAGACGCTTCATCTGTCCACTAGACTGTCTAAAAACTCTCACATGTCACTGTTGGTCTCACAGATCCAGTATGGGTCAGACTAAAGCTGAACAAATCAGTCTATGAATATGAAATGGGATTTGAGCAAATTCAGAAAGGCTGGTTTACACTTAGACAGAATGTGTTTAACACACGCTACGAGATGTGAGATGTTACCACAGTCTGCATTTAAAGGAAACTCATTGTTGGAGCCTATTGATTCTTTGTATTTTGGAAATGCTAAGGATAATGATGACTATTGTAGATGAACTATTATTTATTATAATAGTTTTTTGCTGCTCAGGTCCCTCGTCCTGTGATTAGGGAGTGAGGACAGCTGCTTTTCTTTGTCTGTTTTTTTTGTTGAAGGAGTGAAGGGAGTGAGGAGTGAAATAGTTTATCAACCACTAAATTATTTTTTTCTTTTGCTTATTGTTTGAAGGGTTTTTGTAAATAAATCCGTGAGTGCTTATTATTTAGTGAGTCGTAGACCTCCTCCTCACAAACTACTCTGATGTTTTTTTACCCTTTTTTTGAAAGCAAGAGTAGCCATAACAAATGGACAAATGCAGTCTCAGTAGTGTCTGTAGTGTGGATGAGATCTACACTGGAGAATATCTAATCAATTATTGGCATGCAGAAAGTGTTGAAATGTTGGGCCTGTAATTGATCACTTGCTAAGTGGACTGCTGAAGGCTTTTGAAAACAGCCTCTGCGATAGGTCTCATGGCATGTCATTAAAGCGTTCTTTAAAAGGTTGGAGCAGCAGATGTTAGATACAGCAGCTTTTCTAGTTAATGGAATCAAAGAGTGTCGTGTTAACTGCATTAGTTTCATGTGGATGCAAGAATGATCCTGACATGGAGGCTCTGATGGTTTGTCTGCTCTTCGGAGTTTTGTCAGTTCAGCAGGAGAAAGATTCATTCGTAGAGCGAAGAGAAAGGAGCGGAGGAGAGAGTGGTGCTGGTGCTTTGTTAGTGTGTCAGCAGCAGATGACAGTTTATGCTGTGTGTTTGTGTTTATCACGCTTTCTCATCTTGGCAGGAAATTGTGCAGGATTATTAGGATCTTTTCAGAAAGTGACACACTTAATGCTTAATACAACGATAACAACAACACTTCAAATGACTGCAGGCAGCAACAATTACCACGAAGTCTACACAGCATTTAGCTCATTTCCCACACATCCTGGAAACCCTGGAAAGCAGCTGACTAATTTATCTTTAATGTAAAATAATAGAAAAGGTTACATGTCCTAGAAAATCTTATGATGTCCAAGACAGGCTTTCTATCCCTGACACAGGATCTGCCCCTGCCTATCTCAGCGTCTTACTAAAGGCTCACGTCCCGACCAGGGCGTTACGCTCCGCTCATACAAACCGTCTAGTTGTACCCTCGCCTCTCGCAAAGCGAGGTCACTCTAAACTCTTCTCTGTGGTCGTCCCCAAATGGTGGAATGACCTACCAACGGCTACTAGAACAGCAACATCCCTTTCTACCTTTAAAAAAAACTTTCTCTTTCGAGAATGCTTCCCTGCCTAACAAAACTAACAACTACTCTGTGCTCCTTTACACCTTTGTCAGCTTATGTCCTCCTCTGTAAGTCGCTTTGGATAAAAGCGTCTGCTAAATGCAATGTAATGTAATGTAATGTAATACATTTGTAGTGGTTGCTCACAATGTGTGTGATCAGCATCATTAAAGACTCGCTTAATATTACAAGACAAGGAGCTAAATTATGGTGTGATGAGCTGATAAGAGTCACTGACAGTTCATAATCCAACTGGACTTCAGCAAGAGTTCATAAAATTCTGATATGAATAAATAATAATGATACATTTTATTTACATTGCACTTGCCAAGCATAGAGCACAAAGTACAACTACACAAGTAGTTTGAGGATCACTTCATTTGTCAGCTGAGTGATAGCAAACCTCCCCAGAGGCTCCCGAACAAGATGGAAACATATTAATAAAAGAAGGTAATTACAGCAAAGTGTTATTGGCTGATTGGATGGTTTGATTTGAATGTGGAGCAGTAAGTGTTTGAGGCAGTCAGGTGTAATCACGCTGTCATCACTACTTGGAGTGAAGATTTATGCAAAATGTATGTTTGATCGGAGCTCTGTGTGAGATGATGTGAAGTGTTTGAATCTGAACATGAGCTCTTACAGTGGCTCTCCATAGACTGCTGTCTTCCCAAGGCAGCTGTGTTCCCCTCTGAGCAAAGACTGGAAGCTCACATAGAAAGAAATCCTAACTACACCGTCATGCTTCAGGTTTTTCTCCATCAGATCCATCCAGTAAGCGGGAACCCTGCTGATTGCCCATGGATTCTGCAAGAGCAGCAATTTAGTATTACAATTTATTAAAGTTGGGTACTACAAGAAAAAGTCGACCAAAGCAGCAGAAGATACTAATATCAGGATGTTATAACTTTTTGTCTCTCGTATGGATAAAAAACATTTCTCTCTTATCAGACACTACTTGCCTCATTGATTTATGACCTCACTGAACAGCTTCCTCATGCCCTTATGGTCTCAGTCAACAATGGCTGATCAAATATGAATCCAGATTCTGTTCCTGCATTGAAACCAGTATCCACCAGCTGTCGTGACTCTGTCCAAATATGGTCACTTCTGGCTCTATCGCTCTATCTCTTCTATTTCCCAAACAGTTCACAAACCAGCAGCTGTCCACAGACACTGCACTGAAACTGAAACACAAACTAAACTTATATAATATATAGTATATATATATATATATAATATATATATAGATATATATATATATATAGATATTATATAGAATAAGTATTCAGTCAAGTACTGTATATATGGTTCTGTTTTATATTTTCTATTTGAAATAAAGTCAGTCGAAATAACAGTAAATAAATGCATCTGAACCTCCAGCATGTCCAGAAACAAAGAAAACGGCTACAATAAGTTTACAAAAACACAGACTAGCTCAGAGCTCTCCACTGGTATTTGATATTTGTATTGAAAACTATTACTTCAACACAGATTAAATTACCGGTATGAACTCTAAAAATGTTAAAAGTCCAGCTGCTTTATCTTTTAATGTGCATATAACACCCCTCAAACCTCATCACAATGACGAAAACTCCTTTTTACTGCCTTCAGATCCAGTTACATACACGAGCACGTGAACGCATCACTGGGTCACCGTGCCTGTGTTTGTGTCTCCGCCCGGACTCTCTGAGGTCTGACGGACAGAGTTAACCACAGCAGAGCACAGGACGACACACGGCGCACACACGGGACAAGTAACTGTCAGCCAACATGAAGGACAACAGTCTGCAGCGAATCTTTGTCATTGTCTTGTGCACGGCGGTCTTTGTCGCCGTTTTAGTCGTCAACGCTTTGGCCGGAGCGGGAAGAGGTAACGTTGTTTAAACGTTCGTATGTTGTTCTGTTAGACTTCCAGCAGCTTCTCTCAAAGCTCAGCTCATTTACACTGCAACACGTTTATGTGACGCAGCACAGTTAGTGCTGTGAATGTTAACTGTGTTAGACTGGTCACGAAGCTGCGTTCACTGGAACAATGACGAGCTGTGTTCAGTTCACATGTTAGACAGCTCAGCTCAAAGTGGACACAAACTCGACAGGAAAACTTTTTTATTCGAAGAACTGACGAAAAGAAGACGCCATAAGTGAAAGCAAAAAGCTGCAGTTTGGAATAATGAGCCATTATTCTCCAACTGTGAGCAGCTGCAGTTGAAAGTATGAAGCCTCCACCCAAACTCACTTCAACCATTGAGTTTACGATGCTGTGACGTCATGAAAAGAGCTACAGATACATAATATGACATATATTATATGTCTGAATGAATAACAACTTTATCCCAAAGACAAAGAATGGAGAGTATTGTTATATTAATGTTATTTTAATGTTGTGTTAGTGTTATCAGGAGCATCCCCTGGTGCTCCTGCAGGGGAAAATCTTCATCCTGAAAAGGGAAAAACTGCCTCCATCAGTCGAAGGGTGTGGCATCAAATCATATCCACAGACGGCAGCGCTGCATGTTTTCCTTCTTTCTCTGTGAGACCACATCAACACCTGCGTACTGCACGGTGTGTCCGTACACAGGCAGTGTTCCTGTCAGCTGCACTTACTCGTTACTTCTCAGATAAACTCGAGTTAAACAGAGTTAACTTCTCAGCTCGTGACTCATCACACAGACGTTCAGACTCCACGCACTTCTCACAGTTCCACCACAGACGGACTTCTCCTGTTTCATTAAGAACTCTTCGAACTGAATTCATGAAACATTTCACAAAATCAAGCAAAACATTTGGGAAACGTCGAGGACACTGAAGACCGATGGAAATGGAAAGTTCTCTTGATGTTTCTGTGTTTCTCTGTCTCAGCTGCGTCATTGTTACATGAGCCCATTCTCTGTGTTAGAGCTGTAGTTAACTTTGATCCGTGGTTCAATGAGGCCTGACTTTATTTTACAGCTCCAACTGTAAAATGTTGCTCTGATGTTGATGCATCAGTATCAACAGTAGATTTGACCTGTAATGGAGTATCTTTATATTGTTGAACTTGTACTTTTACTTTAGGATCTGAATCACCACGATCTTTAATGAGGAAAAACTTTGTGAGAACAGATCGAGTCTCTGTACACTTCATTTATGCACACAGTAGATTAATTAGCTCCAGATACCTGCCCCACTCTGTAACACGTATGTATAATATCCAGCTGATGTAACATGTTATAAAATAATACCTTCCAGTTGAGCATACAGCTGTGCGTCTTGAAGTTCCACTTTGTGTGTTCCTCTTTCAACATGACAGCATCATGAAGAAAAGAGTTTTCCCAGTTCAGTGTGGCATGGCTCACACGTAGCGCTGGCTAGTGATGACTCAGCGCTGAACGGGCTGTTTCTGTTGTCTTTCAGGTCCCTTCCATTCCTCTACAGGTAATGTGTCGGCCCGCCATGAGACCGACATCACTCCAGCCGGCTGGACCTTCTCTATCTGGGGTGTGATCTATACCTGGCTCACCCTGATGGTCATGTACATCACTACATATGTGTTCAGAGGGTACATATTTACTCACATGTATTGAAGCTGTCTGATATGATGACGTGTGCAGATGAAACTGATATTTGTCTTTCTCTGAACAGATCCTGGGCTCAGTATCTGCTGCCCCTCGGCTTCTATTTCTGCTGGCTGTCCAACATGGTGCTGAACATGATATGGCTGCTGCTGTGGGACAGAGAGTATGTCTTTGCTTCTTTTTGTTCCTTTGATTGTGCAGGAGTGTGAGTGTAACGTGGGTTGAGGTTATTGACAATGTGGATGAGGGGAGAAACACCCTGGCATGAAGCAGCAGTCAACATTAACACACAGTACACTGCTTTGTGTTTAGGTATGAAGAGTCATTTACACATCAGACTGATGAATGTCTTAAAGGCTGATGTACCCAGATCTGTGGAAGCACATTGACTTTCATCTGAGGTCCTAATAGCATTACAAAATGAAGCAATGAGATGAGAGGCTGAGCAGTGATGCGGTCAGGACTGGGGCACTTGCACTGAAGCATCACTGTAATACTGCAATTGAATATAATATATAATAAAAAGATTCATATTTTGGAGCAATTTGCTCTCAAAACATTTTTTTGCTCACAGTTTCCATGCTGATCTCTGTTTCCATGGAAATACACGGGTCTGACCTTAATACCTTGAGAACGGTCAGTCACAGCAGTAGACTCCTATATGTAATGGAACATGTTTATTACTCCAGCAAGTAGTCCAAGCCTTAGTAACGACCTGCAACAGAGATGATGTCTAGTCCCAGCCAACAAATGTCAAAGTTTTTCAAAGGAGACTGTGGAGTTTCCCAAACTGAATAAATACCACAAACAGTTTACACACTAAACTGCTTTGCTAGTTCAGTTGTGTAGTGACTAAGATATCTGCTGAAAAAGAGATTTCCATGAACTTTAAGCTAGTAGTGCCATGTCAGCGCACAGCTGATGGAGGATGTGATCCAAACATTTCCAATAATTCCTCAATATTATGAAGTCCAAAAGTCAAAATGTATTGAACAAACATTCACAGCATGTTTGTATCTAATAAAATATTCAGCTTCAGTCCATATTAGTTGAACTTTAGTCCTTAAAAAACATTTTCTCTGTGTACACTGAACTGTTTGATGTTATATATTAATGAGGCGGTCTAAAAAAAAATGTATTCATTTATTAAAGTTGACTAACAAACTTGTTGATTTTGTAAAATGTGCTATGAGACAAACAAATTTCCAGTCAGTATAGAGGAGAGAGAGACGAGGAGAGGAGGGGAATGTAAATATTATTTATTATAGACGAGTAGAAGGAGTGGTGTGGATCAAATGTCTTTTCTCTGCAGAGACAAAGTGTGTTTCCGTGCAGACCGTGTGAGTGTGTGACACACTAACAGGCTGAGTGTTTGAGGACAAACACTTGTCAGTTTTCAACAAGCTCTAATAAATAGTGTGCTCAATTAGTTTAGAAAAAAGGCTGGTAAGAAAGTGTCATTGATTATGACACAGTGGATGTTATTTGACTGCGCCTGAGAAATTTCATAATCAATTATCATTTTACAAATGGATTTGTTGCCCTTTTTCTTCTTCTCTGCAAATAGACGCATGTTTCTGCTTCTGCAGTCGCTTCCACTCTCCGAGATGAAAAACATCAGCTTTAATTATCACATGAAGTCAACATTAATATTCATTTGTAGAGAAAGATAAATCCAGACATTCATTTTATGAGCTCTGTATCTCACAAGTTTGTAATAAATCACTCGACCTTCATCCTGTTGATATGATGCGTTTAAGGTCCTCCTGTCTGTGTGTGTGTTCAGGTCGATGGTGGCCGCTCTGGTTGTCGTGGTCATGATGGTGTTTTCCAGCTACAGTGCTCTGTTCTTCTGTTGCTATGCCACTGATTACTATGGACTCTGGTTACAGACGTACCATCGCAAAGACCTCATCTGTCTCAGGATACTGGTACTGTGTGTGTGTTTGTGTGGACACGTTACCTGCCAAAAATCTCCCCTGTGATTGATGTCATCTTTGTGCTGCTGATGTGTTCAGGTGCAGAACGGCTTGGCTCTTTACACCACGTGGCTCTCCATTGCCTCTCTCATCAACTTCTCATTGGTTCTTAACCTGTGGGGTGTGGACCGCCACACCGCGGCAACAGCCTCACTCTGCATCCTGTTTGGAGAGGTGCTGGGATGGTGAGCTCTGATTGGACGAGGTTACGTGAGGTCTGATCACTCTCTGTGTTCTTCATGACTGCTGACGTTCTGTCCTCACGTGCAGGTTCATTGTTGAGAACTGGGTTCTGGACCGCTGGGTGCGTAACATCCTGACAGTCTACCCTGTGGTGATCGTGGCTCTGGTCGGAAACATCGCCAGACATTATCACGCAGCTGATCCGACCACCAACTCTGTGTTTATGAGTGAGTTCAACGTACTCTTCATAAAATGATCTACAGACACGCAACAGTTCACACCATGAGCAAGAAAGACCTGGATCATGGTGGGCAGATGTCTGCAGCAGGCTAAGAGAGAGAAGGAAGGATAGAGAGAGAGATGCACAGCAACAATAATATTTATGATAACTATGAACTTGGAGATCTGACTAACAGTAGTAGTAATGATTCTAATAATAATAATATAATGTGTGTAGTAGGCATCATCAGGACCAGCAGGCTCAGCCAGTTGCTGATCTTGGTGATGAGAACCTGAGGAAGAAGCTGAGTCAGTAACATGCATTAATGGGACATGAATGTGTACAGATGGAGAGGGAGAGAGGAAGAG
Organism: Larimichthys crocea; assembly: GCF_000972845.2. Taxonomy (NCBI): domain Eukaryota; kingdom Metazoa; phylum Chordata; class Actinopteri; family Sciaenidae; genus Larimichthys; species Larimichthys crocea. The sequence continues at coordinate 764,693 of NC_040028.1, forward strand.
AAGTGCATCATGGGAAGTCCTATAGCCGCAGAACTAAGGGATGACCTGAGCCAGCACTAACTATAAGCTCTAACCTAAGCCTGCTCTTAAATGTGGAGCTCCAGAACCCAGACTGGGATCTGGCTTCTGATCTGAGAGGGTTTTTCCACACTGGAGCCGAGGGTCTAAGGACAGAGGGTGTCACTCCCTGTACAGATTGTAAAGCCCTCAGAGGCAAAATGTGTTTTGTGACTTTGGGCTATACAAACAAAATTTGATTGATTGATTGACTTCATAGCAGAGATGAACAAATGAAGTCCACACACACACTTTAATGAAACGTTTCGGTGGAATTTACTTCAGTTGTATCAGGACAGTCTGAATCCAAAATGAGGTCAGCAGCACAGTCTCTTCAAAAAGTGTTTAGTTATATTTAGGATCAAACAGTGTGCTGCCTTTCTTCATTCCCTGAAATGATTTCCATTTTAAACCGTGCTGCTGATCCACTCATTCACTGCTGCCTTTTTTTCCCTCTTCTTCTTTTGTGTGTCGTCAGTCATACTGCTGGTGTTGGCGTGTGTCCTGCTGATTTTCCGAGTCTGTAGCGTGTGCTGGAGAAACAGCAGGCGGCCTCTTCACTCTCCGGGCTCAGCGCGGCTCATGATCTCACCCCTCGATGGCAGCAAATTCAAGATCTTTTCTTAAACAGGAGCACCTTGTACAGAAGCTGGTGCCTCGCTGCAGCCTTTCAGCTCTCAGCCCAGACTATTTTATGTACGTGTTCACGCAAGATGCTGCAATGCCACTTTTAGGCAGTTTTTTTTACGCTTGTGAAGGTGTTTATCTACACATGAATTTGCATCAATATAAATAAGAACTATTTCTTTCAATGGATTGTTTGAAATTGGCTTGAAACGGGGGGGGGGGGGGGGGGGGGTCTTTTCTCCTCTGCTCTTAAACTGCCAATAACCACCACTGTTAATGAAATGAAATACTAATACACCACTACTGCATTCTACTACTGTTTCCACTGCCTGCCATTAATCTAGTCTATATAGAAGAAAGTAGTTTTTATATACATGGATGCATGCATGTGATGATCATGTTTTGTAGTGCATGGAGTAAATGAAGAATCATGTTTGTTGGATTAATTCTGAATTTCCAATTAAAGCATTTTTTCACGTCACAGTCTGTTTTCCTGAAGACTACTATGGTATGTACACGAGGGTATGTTTCCCCACTACACCTACACGGTCAGAGAGAAAGCAGTGAGTAAACACAGAATGAATGAACAGCTCGCTTCATGCTGATAGAATAGATCCTTTATTGATCCTTTGGTGGGGAAACATACATAGTCCTGATATACAACCACACACACACAGAGATGCAAATGTAGAGTGAGTTAGGGGTTCAGTACCTTGCCAAACTGGCACCTCTCCAGCTACCATTTCATCCTCCATACTTTGGTCCAAGCAGCCACCCTCCAGTTCCCAAGCCAAGTCTCTACAGACTGATCTACTCCCACCTCAGGTCCGACTGCTCCGACCTCCAAACACATACAGTACAGTTGGTGTACATCACTAAATGTAAAAACATGTTTATAACAGTGAGGTTTCAAATACTGTTGCTTTTTTAGTTGTTCCAGTGTGTTCATAGTGAAAGTATGACAGCATACTGACACTACACAACACATCAAAGAGTGTACTGCTGCTCCTCCATGTCATATCACCTACAATATTGGCCACAATCATGTTTGCCCTGTTAGAGCCCAGGTGATTACAGCCTAACCTTCCTTGCTTCCTAGCATACTTGTTAGCGATGAACAAGTTAGTGGGGGACAGACTGCTACTCTCAGCATGTAAGACATCTGTCAGCCTGACTTCATGACTTTCCTCTATTTCTAACTTATGTTTTTATCAACCTTGTGTATACGAGCTGAAGAGACAAGTGAATTTCCCTGGTGCAGCATCATTAAAGTCTATCCTATCCAAAGCTTGATCCACACAAAAAGTGTGACCCACGTTTGTCACGCTTTGTCACATCTCTCCCTGACTTCACACTCAGAACTTTGCATTGTGATGGAATGCATGCGAGCTTTGTTGGAAACCTCTGAGGCACTGGTGGTTCACATGACTGTGTTATGCTGTGCTCATGCCTTAGAGACGGGAACATCCGCTTCAGGCTCTGTTGGTAAGATTTTTGGCAACTCCTCAGAATTTCCTGTAGTTTGATTTGTCTATGGACACGGTTGCTATGGCACCATCACATCCTCATTATTGTTAGAGGTCGGTGCTGGGTGTGTCTGTAGATTCACAGACAGATCAGCAGGGTGTGACTCACTGTGCATGAGAGCTGCTCCAGCAGTGATCCCTCTCCTGTTCCAGTCTGCTCATTCCCATCCTCCAGCCCAGCACTGCCTATTCATTTCTTCCTTCTGAACCAATAGATTTGCAGACATGATACATATTTCTAACCACACTTGTTATAAAGCTCTGTTAGCAGTGAGGGCAGATGTGGATACGTGTGTGAAGCTTTTTTTAAACACAGTTCATTCAGTAGCAGCATCCACAGGGAAGAGTGAGTCACTGGGTCCCTCAGAACATCCACATATAGACAGCAAGCTTTGTCTCATCCAGCTCATATTTTCCCTGCTCAGTGCTGCTGAGTGTGTGAGACTTTCAATTCCTCAAAACAGATGAAAGTTATGATCCCATCCAGACCAAAACTCTTCCTTCTCATCATGTTGCTGCTCTGTGGTTAATCTGCATGCTTGGAACCAGAAAATATATGGACAAAAAACATGGAGGATTTTTTATTTTCAGGTTCTGCTTCATTTCAGCAAGAGGAGGAGCTTGAACTTGAACTACCAGTGAGTGTTCAACTAAGTAACTCTGCCATGTCTGCTGAAACTGTCACAATATTCTGACAGTAAAACATGAGACAAATGGTGTGTGACAAATATGGCTCCTCCTCGTGCTCTTAATGAAAACAACCAACCAGAGCCAGGAGCAGCATGTTCTCACACAGTCCAGCTTACTATCTTCAGCTTTGCATCCCTCCTCTGCCAACAACATCCTGGAGAACAAAAGCTGTGAGAACATGTCCTGACTCTACACGAACCTCATGGTGCTCATGTCAATAATTGGCATTATAAGATAACCAGTCAAAACAGTCGTGAGTGGACAGTGGTGTGTGTGTGTGTGTGTGTGTGTGTGTGTGTGTGTGTGTGTGTGTGTGTGTGTGTACTAGCCTCCCATCCCGCTGTTAGACAAGTGGCAGCTGCTTCTGAAGCCTGGGGTTCTCTGCCCTGGGACCATAAGAACTGAGGTTAAGGTGTGGATGAAGATGATTTTGTGTGTTCAAATTTTGTCTATTGCAGCTTCAACCCAAAATGAAATTCAGAATACAATATGAATGAAACTCTTCATTTGAAAAATCTGTTACTCTTTTTGTCTCGGTTTAAATTTCAGAAAAGAAAGGATGACCAAAAAACTGTTTGAGGGACCCACAAATGAGAGAAAAGATGGAGAAGGAATGGAGGTTAGCAGGTAACGTGAAGGAAGAACAGGGGAAGAGCCCAAAAGAGGCAGAGAGGCAGGGTTTATGGGTAGAATCAGTCTCTATCAAAAGAAGAACAGGGAGAGAACCAGGCAGACAGATACAATGGGATCGGTCAGGAGATGGTTGTGTGGCAACAATATGATGCTATGAAAGGTGTGAGTTTAAAAGAAGTGAACTGTTCCTGGAGTAGGCAAAACACTGCCACCGCATCAAACAGAGGCGGTTAGGATTGTTAATGAAAGCCTGGTAGGTGGAGAACTGGTTTGGAAACTGAAAACAGCCAACCAGCTGTAGCATTGCAGAAAGTAGCAGACTTAACCAAACACCACCACCAATCTGACCTTCTTTTCTGCACTCTGTGGAGACACCCAGCACTGTAGACTGCAGGTACCATCACATGTTATATTGTTGAAAGTGCAGTTTGACTCCTTTGTCTTTTTATTTCCATCCACTCTCACTGCAGACTGTTCTCATTTCAAATGTGAATGATTGCAGTCGTTGTCATAAATATTTAAGGCTGCATTAATCAATGTTTTTCAGGGGACAGTGGATCAGATAACTCTCTGTGAAAGGAGTGTTGGGTAACTTTGCTTTGTTTTTCTGCCCTCTTGTGGTCACACAGATTTTAGAAGAGTTGTATGATCACGTTTTATTTTGATATCTCTGTATTAAATCAAATCTCATTTATGTGGGAGGTCCACATGGTTCAAGCTCAGCCCATACAGAAATTATGTTTTTACTTGAGGCAATTGAATTAATTTGACACAGGAGACTAACTGTGTAAATAAATCAGCACACATTCATAAAAAAATATATACAGTGTGGTTTTGGTCCAGAGGGAGAATCAGTAAGTGTGCAGGTATTGTTACAGCTTATGTACAACATCTGTATGATGTATGAGCTTTAAAGACAGAAAATAGAGACTGGTACATGCTCATGCTATTATAATAGTTGTCACAATCTGTTTAATATCATTCATGGAAAATGTGCCCTCACACATGTTTTGGAATTGTGTGAAACTAGAGCACTACTGGGATTTACAAAAGACAAGATTATTGACACACCTCAGTATTCTTGCGGAATACAACATGATTTATTCAAATGTTACTAGCTGGAGTTAAATACATTGCTATTGCACGGAGGAACGATAAGTCACCTTTCACTCCCATGTAGCTCGTGCAAACAGACTCATAAACTGTGTAAAAAAAGAAAAAAAGAGTTACATTTGAAAGAAATTTATTGTTTTTTGAGAAATCTTGGAGTGACTTACACAATATTTGGCAAATAGCTGAAATTCTATAGCATAGGATCACGGTTGATGCATATATGTAGCATGAATTTAAGATTTTATATATTCACCTGCACCGTTTGACAAAATGAGATGTGGATAAGTGGACCGTGAGTTATTTTGTCAAACAGTTTGAAAAAAGTCAGAGACAAAAACATACATGGACAGAACTTCTCGTGTAGTAAAGAATTCATCATTGAACTTTTGGAGGCCACACATAGATTATAGATGAGGATATTTAGAAACAGAGGCAGCAGTTATGCATCATGAATGTGATGAAACAGATATCAAGTCTGTGAAATCATGATGGAGACAAGATATTATGTGACATCATTACCACATACAGTCTGTACAGTAAGGCTCTGTGTGTTTGCATTCCCATGTACAGTAGGTGAAGTACAGGTTCCCTTAGCATGTTTTCAAAACAAAAGTCATATGCAAAAAGGAATAATACTCTGAAATGAACACTTGATAAAAACATGATTTTCCATTGATAAGGAGTAAATATTTAAAGTTAATTTGAATAACACAGCTTTCTACCTCAAATGATTTAAAATAACAAATCATTTCTGAAGCAGGTCATGCTTTACTCCATACATACTTTATAACTGCAGTAAATGCTAAATGTACTTAGGGACTGAATGAAAATGGCTGGTCAGGGAGTCAAAAAGAGGGAAGGGTTATGTAGTGGCAAAACTTCGTTTGGGTTTTTCTTGTAACCCTTTGTATTCAGTTTTCCAGGTTCCTTTGTTTCACCACTTGGAGAAAGCAGTCGCGCAGTGTCAGACTCGCAGTTTGTGACCAAAAACAATCCAGTGAGAGCTGACTGATGAATGAAGCCGATAATTTATTGTAACTTAAATAAACACATAAATAACACATTGTTTGCATGGGTCTTTTAAATCTTGTAACTGGCAGGACCACACAGCTTCACACGCTGCGGTCAATGACGGTGTCTGCTGGTCTGCCTTCTCCACCTGATACCTGAAGGGCTGCTATTCAATCGGTCGCACCACCATCCTCACCTGTAGAGGGTGCACACTCACAAAACAATGTAAATAACTGAATTCAAACAAACTTAAATGTGGCTCCTACAGGTTAAGTATTTCTCCTCACTGAAGGGAGGAGAGCCTGAATCTTTTCATTTTTTTCAATTTTGATGCCTAATTTCATAAACCTTTATCATTTTTAATCATTTCAATTTGGCTGTGTGGTTAATAACACTTTCTCAGAACACATATTTATTCTGACTTTACACAGACTTTAAGTTCACGACACATAAACAAACAGCTGTTTGTGGCTCACTAAGTGCATGAGAGGAAACTCCGAACACATATTTATTCTTACTGTACACAAACTTTAAGATTTGGATATATTATGCTGATTCTTTACTGTTTGGTTATTTTGAGATATTGGGTGAAGAATGGTGCAGGTTTTTTTAAACCAGGGGAGACGGCTCCACAGAAAACTGAAATCAATCATTTTCATATAGTCCCTAAACGTTTAAGGTTTCTCTGTTAGCAAGTTCATTTCTTTGTCTTTCATGATTATATGACATATCAGCTCTCACTAACTTCAGAAATCATGGTGTGTGTGTATTTCATTCGTCTATTTTTTTCTCCATGTCCTGTCCTGTCCTGTAGGTGGCGCTGATGACGCAGTGCGCTGGTTTACCATCAGCCAGTCATTCTACAGACGAAGAAGCAGCAGGAGAGGAAGTGAGGACGCGGTGTCGCTGCAGTGTCTGCTGTGCTCAGCCTCATCTTTAATAATCATCTTTAATAATCTGTCTGTAATATCTGAGCAACATGTCCAAAATCACCGGCTCAGACCGCTTCAGGAAAGTAGACGTAGATGAATACGACGAGAACAAGTTTGTGGACGAAGAGGACGGAGGAGAGAGCGCGGGAGGTCCGGACGAAGCAGAGGTGGACGCTCTGCTCAGACAATATCCTTTAATATGAGTATATGAATATGGATATATAATATGGATATGAACCAACTTATGCAACATTACCGCCACTTTTCAGACAGGAGCTCGAGCCACAAGAGAAGAGAAGCGCGAGCAGGTTAGGACACGGCAGGTGACGTGAGGACGTTAGCCGAGGGCTAAGGAAGCAGCGCGTGCGTTTATATTCATATGTGCCGATACATAAACATATGTCTGAAATGTTATGTCGTGTCACATGAGGCATGTACTCAGCAGAACGTGTGCAGAACATTAGCAGAACATTAGCAGAACGTTTCCGCTCAATAGCTGTCAGAACGTTTCCGGGTGTCAGCGCGCGGAGGGTGTGGTCGCTAACTCGAGAGGTAACGGAAGTGTGTGTGTGTGTGTGTGTCTGTGAATAATACATGATAGGTTTTTGTGTGACATTGAGGTGACATGCAGGTGATGAGCTGCTGCTCTCTCCCAGCACAGAAGCAGCTTTGGTCCCAATGTTCAAACACAGATCATCATAGTTCTCTCTGACTGCACTCCGTCTGATCTGACCTGTGGAATTGAACATTTGATCTGATAGTGACGATGAAGTCATCGATTATAAAATGAGTCTGAGCTCATCCACAGAGCGCACGATGATTGACCAGTGTCATTAAATAGTTCCATCCTTTCAAACTACATATGCAGAGCTGGGTGTTTTTGAGCACTCCATAATTCAAAGTGTGGATTGAATAGAAATGGTGATGAAGACCAGGACTGTGCTGGCTGTAGGTTTATCTTTAGAACAGCAGTCTTCGTGCACAGTCTGTTCCCGGGTGGCTCCCCGTCTTGACGGCTGCTTGGAAATGCAGCAGATTAGAAAGAATCTGAGCTAATGACTCGGAGGACGAGCCTTCTGTTTGAAGAAGCAGCAGAGCGTGTGACGTGTTCATGTTGCTCTGGAAGCAATGCTGAGTTTCTGTGTGAAGATGTGGTTCCACTTGAAGTCCACCGTGCTCCCTCATGTCCCATCAGACATGTTTATGTTCATGTTGTCTTACCATGTTAGACTGTAGGAGGAGCACGGCTGCTTCCCGGCCTTCAGCATGAATCCCTCTAACACACAAACATCTACATGTGAGCACAGAGCTGCAGCATGAGGAATCTTCCTCTCTCTGGCTGCTGGCAGCGTGCACTTCCTCTCATTCCTCTGTGCTTGTTGACTTGAAGATATAAAGTCACATGAATATGTGTGTGTGTCCTGTGTGAACAGTGTAGTCCTTGACTGTTGTTTTGCAAGGGCAACATGAGTGGAGCTCTCCAGGCTGTGTTAAAGAATCCTCCAATCAACACCAAGAACCAGAACGCCAAGGTACCAGTGTTCTTGTTTCAGTGCAGTCGTGCTGTCTGATGACAGTGATGGAGGAGATCTCTCACCTTCTCCTTCATCATTGTCTCGTCTCAGCAGATTGTTCAGCTAAACTTCTGTGGAAAATCAAAGCGGAGTCTGCATGTATGAACTGATTTTACTTTGAAATGTTGATACGTCTGTCTAGGGTGTGGGGAAAGTAACAACACCTGTAAATAATCATAAACCAGTTTTATTGCTGCTTTGAAATACAATAACTACACAAAGACGAGGCGAACCTGGCCTAAAAAGAACAAAGCAAACAAACCCTGCACCAAGAACAGACTAACACAAAGACAACTACTCATTCCTAACTCCTACACTAACCAACACCAGGAGAAAGGGTGTAGGAAAAGAAAAGGCAGGTCACTCTGACTGCGTCTTTAAACCAAGGAATATAATAATGTGAGGCACAAGTAAAAGTGACAACAACCAAGAGTAACACAAGGAAAACAAACAAGCAAAGTATCAGTCTAGCCAAACTAACAAGGAGATAACTTCCTGAGAGCAGATGGGGTGAGCGCTGCACTCTCAGCCAGCTTCTCTCAGTCTCTGACACAAGCAGGATGTTATATCATCCTCACAGTCAGCTGATTGACAGCAGCCCCAAAGATCCTCAGACAGACGGGAAATCCCACTCTGGGTCAAGAAAATGAACAGACACATTAAACAGAAATGGCTGATGGTAACAGATGTATAATTTGATATGATGAGTATTATGTGTGATAATGTGTCACAAGTATTTAGTAATTATTTTAGGAAAGAGCTATCAAAAGCACCCGACACTGAAAGTACTGAGTAATGAAGTAACAATGAAGTATCATTAGTGGTATTAGTATTAGTAGCACTGTGAAGTGAAAGTTCTGCATTTGTTATTAAAGTCCAGAAACAGATGATCAACTGAATCAACGTTTCAAGTTGAATCTATAACACTGCATCATATTTAATGATCATAGAGTTCACAGATGTACGTGATTAAAGCCTCAGTGGTCACACCATAAATACTGGTTGCTTAGACTGATTCTAACATGATCTTAATAAGTGCTTAATGTTGGGTCTTGATGCAGACCCCTGCAGCAGCTGTGGTCATGTTTTAACGTTCAGACTTGTGGACTACTCTGAAGTTGTGTTGCTGTTGAGTGAAGCCGCTACTCACATATTTAAGCAGCATGTTTCAGAGTGTGTGTGTGTCTGTGGTAAATATGTTCAGCTCTACACGTGTATTTGTTCTGATTACATTATTATGATCAAAAATAGCGAGTGGACAACTTTGCACCCGGAGCCCCAGAGTGTGAGGATGACAGCCAGCATTCTCCTGATTTAACATGTGGTAGTTTAGGAGAGCTATACAATATAATTATATAATAATTCCATCATATCATAGCAGCAGAACCTTTGCTCTTTTATCATCTACATTTTCACATTCAGACTGAAGTGGCTCTCTGCTGTTTGATTGTTGTTGTCATGTTTTCCTCACCAGCTCTTTACAGTGTTGATGATCATGTACATGCACACAGTGTGTGGAACTGTTCTCCTGCAGTCCATTTGATTTGAACTGGGTGTATAGACTAATGTCCTCATGTGTGTGCAGGATCGAGCAGAGCTGCTGGTGGTCAGAGTGCTGAGCAGCTTTAAGAGCAGCGACATAGAGAAGGCTGTGAGCTCACTGGACAAAGCCGGGGTGGACCTGCTGATGAAATACATCTACAGAGGCTTCGAGAAGCCATCAGACAACAGCAGCGCGGTGCTGCTGCAGTGGCACGAAAAGGTGTGTGTATCAGGACTGAATGTATTTACTGTGCAGCTCTGTAAAACTCCACCTTTAATCTGTGTGTGTGTGTGTGTGTCCACAGGCTCTGGCAGTAGGAGGAGTGGGCTCCATAGTTAGAGTCCTGACTGCCAGGAAGACCGTGTGATGGTCCCAGAGCCCGCAGAGTCCATCTGTTAACAGACGGTAGTCAAAACTCCGAGAGCAGCGGAGCAGGACAGGGACAAGCCTCTTCTTCTCCTCTGTCTTCTTTCTTGGACATGATTCCACTTTCTTTTTATACTAAGGCTGAGCGTCTCCTTGATGCACTTCTTTCCTCTCAGTGTTTTTCTGCGTTCACAGTTTTCAGTCACACCTCTGGTATTTGGAAGTGCTGGCAGGCGGACAGGGAGGTGCTGGCACCTCTAAACGTCTGTCTGGCAGCCCTGCAGAGAGAGCAGACACGTTTGAGACGCTTCACTCGGACACATCCTCTCCACGCTGCTTTTCAAACTGCTTCACAGCTGCTCTGATGCCCCTGCTGGCTCACTGCAGCCTCCTTCCTCCTCTTCCTCCTCTTCATCCAGGTTGAGGACATGGAGAGGTCGTTTTTGGACTGGTGACCTTTCCGGGGTGTTTCCCTGCTTTTTGCCTCGTGCATGCTGGGATTGGAGTTCTTTTCCCCTTCATCATTCAATCTTTCTGGACATTCTTTGTTCATTTTCTATTTTTTTCTACATTTCTGTGTCACCTGGCTCTCAGGTTGTACTGCTTATATTATTTTTTTATATCTGAAATAAAGTGTTGAACCTGAATGTCAGCCTGTCTTCATTTGAACAGCCACAGCTGTACTTAAGGCAATAAAGTAATTTTGTCATTCAGCTGAAGCTGATGTCTGTCATTCATTAACAAGCATGAGAAACCAGCAGCTGGACACATCTGTGTGTCTGCTTAGATCATTCACAGTCTGATGTTTGGAGTGAATATGAGATTCAGACATTGTCACTAGATCATCTGAATCATTTTTCACAGGAATATTTTCTGCTTCTTCAGTCGTCCATGACAGGAAACTGTCAAAGGTTGTTAGGAGTTATTACTTCTCATCAGTGAGGATCAATCATACATTATTCAATCTTTAGGAAACACTGAACAACATTTTTTAACCATTTTATGGAGCAAACATCTAATTGATAAACCAATAATAATGACAGCAGTAACTTTGTATTAATAGAGTTCAGGTGACTTCACCTTCTAGATCTGTTCTGCACACTGCAGAGACCTCATGGATAAGAGACCAGTGTGTGTTATTTACACACCGAGTAAAGTGACTGACGTTTTACTGATATTATATAACAATCACAGAACAGAGCAACTGAACAATAAATACAAACTAAAACAATAACTGTGTTTGGGATGAATTTTAAGATCATTCCCTGTGAATATTGAGAATATTTTGTTTTTCTGATATTCTTTTAGAAACAATTCTGTCTGTGCTATGTATTTGATTTGAATTGTTAACAATCATGCATATATGCTTGTGTTCAGCTCTTCACTGTGCCCAAATGCTAATTTGAGCTAAATGATTAACACAAACATTTCATTTAGTTTTCTTCACAGTAATGAATGAAAGGTGAGGTCTAAGTTCCATCTCACAGATCTCACTTTGTCCTCAATGAAGCCTCTGTGACCCCTAGTGGAGGTCAGCACCCTGACGTGAGACATATGATGAACTCTGACTTCAAACAGAGACTGGAACTTTTTTCTTTTTACAAAGGGATCATTATTCAGTAAACTATTCATCAGTGATAGAGTGTGCTGATGCAGCCACACAGTTCTCTGTTTCTCACTCTGGACTAGACCAGAATGTGAAGAAGAGGAAGACAGCGCCTCCTTTTTGTTTACTGGTTGGCATACATACATTTATCAAACATGCTCTGATTTCTATGCATCAAAACTTCTTAGATCAATACTGAGCTTTGGTACAGAATCACTGAAATTAGACCAATTACACAGAGTTCACGCGCTGGCTGATTCACAGACATGTTTGACATTTTAGTAGTTTTATTGTTGCACTACATCCTTCCTGGTTTATTTCATATTTGACTTTTTTTGTGGCTATAAATCAGTCTTGCCAGACATGCCTAGTTTTTGTTTGAACTTTTCATCATTTTATTGTTGTTCTATTTTTCATTTGAATTATTTAGATTTGATATTACCGCTCAGTCAGCTCTCTGAATAAACACCAGTTGAATGTGAGGAGGCAGGAGAGAGACAGGAAGACAGACTGACAGCTGGTAGAGAGTCACTGTTTGATGACAAGAACAGAGGCAGCAGCACTCAGCGCTCCATGTTTAACACACAGATTCAGGTTTATTGTCCAAACAGAAAGATGCAGTATACAGGTTCACACACACAGACAGCTAATCAGATACACAGAGACCAAATGAGGCTGAAGCCTCACTGAGCTGTGACTGGAGCAGTCCACCTCCACCTCTGACACACTCCTGTTAGTTTGGGCAGTTTAGTTTGCATCACAGCCTCTTTCCTAAAGCTAGAAATCCCATCAAGCCCCTGGCTTTGTCCCCTGTGGGTTCATTGGCACATTAATGGCTAGAACGAGAACTAATAATCATATCTCAAATTCCAGGTATGACCTTTTTTAAAAAGACAGAACTGATCAAAGTTTGACAAAGCGACAGATGATTTGGATCATCAGTGACGGCTGCTGCTGGTTTCTAGTTTAGGAAACGGTGGGACAGAAACTGACTGAACTGGACCAGAAACTGGGCTGCATGTAACGGGGTGAAACATTTATCCAAGAATGTGACAACACTGTGCTTGTCAGTGTAACATAGCCGACAGTGGCCTGACGTCCTGGATGAGATCAGTGAGTTCCATGTGGACTGCACTCTGAACATGTTGTGTGGGAATGACAAGAAAGGAAAAGGGTTACAGCTTCTGACATACTGAGATTCTTCTGCTGAGGCCTCGTTTCATCTGATGCATCAACACACTCATCGATTCATTCAGTCACTCATGATTAGTGTATCGGCCCCCTGGTGGTCGTCAGCAGCCACACGATGTTTGACGACAACAACTTGCATTCTATTTGAAATACTGCTCGTCAGCATAAAGGAGCTTCATACATGCAAACATTACATTTCTCTGCTATGGTTAAAAAACAAAAAACATCTTTTCATGATACAAACACATTCACTCACTCTGACTCTCACATGCTGAAAGGAGAACTTGAGGATTTTTCAACCTGGACACCATTCTCATGTTTTCGTGTTGTGTGGGGAAGTGGGGACAACAGTTCTTCAAAGTTCAGTCTGCAGCATGATCCTTCACCACACCATCAATGTCCACTCAAATGTTTCTGCTGCTGACAGGCTCACACTCATTCTAAGTGTCAACAGAAAACATTATGGAGCCAGATCCACTGGTTCAAGAGCAACATCTTTTTTTGTGTAACCACAATGTGATGTCATTCTGTTCGGAGCCACCGCACTCCATTGACCTCATAACATATGAACACTTCATACAGACCTCACAGAGACAAAAGAAGACTCACCTGGTCTTCTTTCTGTGTCTCATTCAGAGTTACATGTGAGAATATTTTGGCTGATATTTTCACATCAAACTCAGCCACTTTATTTCCACTAGACGTAGGATAGATTTTTTATGAGGGAAGACCACTTCAGTCTGGCGGCTTTGAACAGCTGGATAACATAGGTTGTAACTTTGCAAACCTTTCCATAACGTTGTCAGACACTTCAACAACAGTGTTTTAGCAGACAGACATTGACAGTGCGTAACTGCCCTGAAGGATTATGTTGCAGCACTTTGGCTCAATACTGAACAGAGTTCAAACAATAGTCCACATCAGTCACTCAGTGGAGGTTGAAAAATAGCAAAGTTGCCTTTAAACTGTCACAAATGTTTGTGGAGCCCTCGGTTAGCTACATGGAGCCAGAAACAATCTGAACCAAAACCTCACCACGTGCCGGCTCTCGTAAAGAAAGAGGACAAAAACAAGTGTACCCTGATGTGCTGTTGCTGTAGATGAAGACTGTTTGAGTGTCGTGCTCTGCCCCTTCTTTACGTCGAACAAGTGAAGGTGAGAAAACACTCCAGAGACAATCACTTTCCCGTGGTGAGTCAGTGCTGCGTTGGAGTGGGTTTGTGAATGGTCTGACTGTCCATGGTGCTTCAAAAAATACCCACCCCACCCGCCTCCAATTACACACACACACACACACACACACACACACACACACACACACACACACACACACACACACACACACACACACACACCTTCCTCTCTATGTTACAAAAGACATTTATAAAAGGACAAGCCAAAGAGAGCAGCCACAGATATTAGACAGTTTGTTCCTACAGGCAACAGATCAAGACAACAGCTACGAGATTCAGGGTTCCCCATGAGTCTGACACAAGTGACTCTGCTGTACACGGAACCCCGACCGGATTATACAAAGTAAAGTAAGATAAGCCCCACTGATGGAGCGCTGGATTGTTATCATGCATTCACACTGACAGCACAGCGCTCAAAGTGGGGACCAGAGCTGCGTTCATTGTTCCCAGTCAGAGTGACTCAGTTTCACAGATTGCAACCATTCCAACCTTCACCGCTCTCTAGTTTTATTCAAAGACTACAAACACGTCAAAGAAGAGAAAGTTTAGAGGACTGCTGTAACATTACCGAAAAAAAAAAACAAAGAGATGAGAAAAGAAAACGCACGGGCCTGCTTCAGCTGGACACGCTGCTGTCAGAACTGTCCTCAGTGTGAACGCACAGTCATGGTTTGACAGGTGGCCCCCGTACACTGTGATTAAATCACTGACTCCATAACGTTCAAATATTTCACTGTCTGCATACATGTGGTTTGTGGTATGACCAGTAGCTCATTCCAAGTAATCACACCTTTTCAGATCAATCATATATTAGAGCTGCTCGGACAGCGCCGGTCTAAACGTCAGGCTGGTTCTCCTGGATTCATGGAACTCACAGTGAGAAGCTTCAACTGACTAACAAGGATAATCCAGCCTGACTGGTCCAAGAATAACAAGTTCAGATGAACAACGAGAAACCGGACAAAAAAAAAAAAAAAAAAAACCACATAAATACAGAACTTTTTTTTTTTTTTTTTAAGTCTAGTGTGTCAGGTTTAAGGGGCTCTATTTACAGAATAGAATATTCAGAACTCTGTTTCCATTAGTGTATAATCACCTGAAAATAACAGTCATTATGTTTTTGTTACCTGGGAATGAAGCTATATATCTACAGATGGCATGGGTCTTCCTTCATGGACTCAC
The DNA here is from genome assembly GCF_000972845.2 of Larimichthys crocea. Taxonomy (NCBI): domain Eukaryota; kingdom Metazoa; phylum Chordata; class Actinopteri; family Sciaenidae; genus Larimichthys; species Larimichthys crocea. Next base: position 779,937 of record NC_040028.1, read on the forward strand.
ATTCACATTAGTCATTGTAGTTCCTCCTTAGAGACTGAGAAGGTGAGGCGAAGGGGTTGCAATCAGCAGCTTTACCTCTAGATGCCACCAAATCCTACACACTAGACCTTTACATGTTCAACAACAAGAACTCAGTTGTGGTGAAATTTAACGGTCAATTTCTCAGGTACCAATCAAATTTGAACTGTGGCCCTCAGCACACACTGATGCAGTATCTGTGTCTATGGGGCGTTTACAGTATTCATGTCAGCCTGTGTATTCTGCATCTTTTTATGCCATTTTCCAGCAGCAGTCCCATTCTCACAACACGGCTGGAAATTTCCTGGTTCTGGTCTCACAGTGAGAACCCAGGTTTAGGACAGACGGCCATGCTTTGTGTTTCTCCCGTGTCAGTTGTGAAACTTGTGTCGGGCACAGAGTCAGATCACAGACTGTACGGGGGCCTCTGCTGTAGACGAACACAGACAATACGTTTTACTTGGATAACAGCACATTCAGTTCAGACTGTGCATGGACCCTGGTTTTCTACAACCACTGTCAGCAGTCCATTCGAGTTTTGATTGAGCTGCTGGCTGCTGTACTGATCTGCTACCTTCTACTGAGAGAAAGATAGAAAGAGACACAGAAAGATACAGAGAATATAAAACAAGTTTTTTTTCTTTGTACAAGAGTCCTTTAGAGGGTTTAACAAGCCCTCTCATCTCCTTCAGACACACACATTCCTCTCCTCTCGGTTCTGTGTGTGCAGGTGTAGCAGAGTCCATGTGTTTACTTCCTACTGGTGAGTGTGAGTGTGTGTGTGTGTGTGTGTGTGTGTGTGTGTAAGCATGTGTGTGTTTTTGTGACTACTTGTGTTCTTTAGTCGGAGCAAAGTAGAGCTCCATGGGTTTGTTCACCTTCCAGTACTTTTCGCTCACCAGCTCCAGAGAGAAGGAACCGTTCAGGACCTGTGAACAGAGAAGAAGGAATGAACACACTGATGACGTCTGCAGTTCACCTCGTCACTTCTAAACACACGTCTCCTGGATTTATTTAAGGGGGGAGTAATACAAAAAGAATACATAAATATGGAATAAAACTGCATGAGATCCAATTAGAATTCCATTCTTTAACAGAAGTGAAAAGCCTGGTCAGTGCAGAGTGCTGGAGGGGGCAGATGAAGAGTGGAAGTCAAACGAGGACTTGGCACTCAGTTACTCCTGAGCTCGTTTGTTTCCCTTCTTGCACTTTGAGAACGTAAATGTGTGCACACGACATTATCTTTAGTTCTCAAACTGTGCTACTGCTTGTACACGACCTTTCTATAGTGGTACTTGGATGAATCTCTAAAATATTTTTTAATGAAGTGAATGAACAATTAAATCAACTACAATGTTTTGAATAAAATGACTGGAATGTCTTTTAAAAGAAGTTTTGTTCTTCCTGTAATATTTCATGCAGCAATTGTGGCTCCAAACAGGAAATACAACAATAAATGATCTTCTTAATGTCAGTAAACCAGGGAGCGGTGGGGAGGATGTGGATTTGCTACAGTTCAGTTCAGTTGAGCAATGAATGGACATATTAGTCAAATCACAATATGGCCAGGCGCAATATCCAAACGGCAGGAGCTGCAATTCTTTGATAAAATGTGTCACAAAAAATCATTGTGAATTTATCATTATGAAGCACTGCAGAGCCGCTCACGTGACAGGAGGAAACATAAAGTTTGGGACAGACGGCAGCAAAAATCAACATGCATTTATGGAAAATCATTTTAAAAAGGTACAATATGTCAGATATTTACTGTATTCAATCAGAAAATGCTGTGTCATCAGAGATCAAGGAAATTTTGAAATTTGCCTTGACAGGCTGGCCGTCTGTTATAGATATAGAGATGTAGATATGAAACGTACTACATAAAGTGGATCAATGGAGTGAACCTAAGAAGCTCCATGAGCAGACATGTGGTAAGACACGGTAAATATTGGGGATGATTTGAAAGATGAAGACGTTTAGAGCCCAGAAGGACCCAGAGTGCCTGGATCTTTTTTCAGTGGGTTTCCTCTGTGAATCAAAAAAAGTCTGTGTGTGTACTCACAGTGAACTGGTTTCCAGCAGTAGGTATGTAGATGGTGTACTGTTTCTCTGAAGCTGCCTCCACATTAACAGGACTGGCCTCTGCGTTTCTCCTCAGCTCCTCCAGAGCCAGTCTGACAGCCAGGTATTTAGACAGGTGATCCACCGTGGCGTTACCGGACGTCTTAATGTAGCGAGGGACAAACTCCACACTGCAGATACACACACATAACATTTAAGCATGCATACATGAGTGTGCTGGAACAGTTGATGAACACATGGGTGTGTTCTGGTGCTTAGTCCTACACGGGCTCTGTTTCAAAACTCTGTTGGTGTTTGAAGGTGCTTTCTTCTGTGACATGATGCTCTTCTTACAGGAGTGCAAACACAACATGCAAATACAACACACAGCAACTGGAGAGGGAAACTTTTATGTGCAACTTACTTTCACATGTTGCCACAGTATCTTTAAAATGTAACTCTCTTTTACTCTGTTTAGTCTATCTATCAGTTACTATGATCCAAACACCAGCTCAAAGCTAGACTGTTGTGCACAAGTGGATGTATTATACATGGTTATTATGTAAATGTGTTCAGATTTAATTAAAGCATTTATTGCTCAACTGTTTAGCCTGCAATAAGATGTTCTTTATGTTTGCCATTTAAATGTAAATATATACCTGCAGTGAAACACGGCAGACAGATGTCTCTGTTATCTGATTTTTTTTTTGTGAGACCAGGATGAGACTCTGTGTGTGTGTGTGTCACAGTACCTGTTGTGACCGTCATCCTTCTCCATCAGGGTGGGGTGTGGCCTAAACACCAGTTCTATTTCACTTGCACCGCCGTCGATCACAGAGTCCCCGCCCCCGTTCTCAGCAGCATTATCCATGTCCAATCCGCTGTCGTCGCTCGTCTTGGTGCGCTTGATGCTTGGACCTGCCTCCTGAAATGAAATCATTTCAACACACATATGGATGAAAATTCATTCAGATTCTAACCATAGAACTGCTAGTGTAGTCTGGTGTAACGGCATCATCATGCACACATGTTGATGACATCAGAGCGTACCTGGTTGCTGTGGACAGAAGCGTTGCTACAGTGGGAGGAGTCTCCGTTGTCCTCTGCTCCGCTACCGTTCTCCACCGTGTGTCTCTTCCCACGCTGCAGTCTGACGCAAACAAATGCAAATTCATGTCATTACAGCAGGCAGTGATTTCAGTGGATCTGGACTGTGTGTGTATGTGTGTGTGTTGGAGGTGCTGTGTGAACCTGGTCATAGCCTGGATCTTCAGCCCCTCTTCTATGCTGTGGGACAGGGCTTGCTGGTTGTTGTGTTTGCTAATTCGGGCCAACACTCTCTCCTGGTGGGCTTCGTACTCGTCACGGCTGGGATAGATCTTGCCTGAAATGGGATAAATGAGTGTAAAAGTAAATTCTGGGACACTTTAAACGGCATGTCTTGTGAAGTTGGAACAGTTTTCAGTGACTCCAGAGGCTCTGCGCAGTCAGTTCCCCTCCTTGAACCCTTGTGTGGTTACTCACTTATCAGGGCATCAAAATTAGGATCTGGACGCAGTGACCTCTTAGACACCAACTTCTTACGACAGGTGGGACACTCTTTATTACTGCAAAGACAGGAAGGACAGAAATTTTCAAACATTTATTGATGTCATCAACTGCAATAACACTGCCAATAGAATCCTGTTATTAATGGACATTTCTGTCTGCTACATTTACATCTAATAATCCACTGCAAACACAAGCGCTGAAAGTCAAACCTGAACACGCACAGTTGCTTCATTAGGACAGAGCACACTTTATGTGACCACGCAGGAGTGATGCAGACAAACCTTTTGTTGGGCATTTACTCAGCAGCTTTTCAGAGTTTGTTGTCAAGCCGCATCAGAACAATTGTTGCAGTCATTCAAATGTCAGGAATAAGAGAGCCGCGGACTAATGAGTACTCGTCTAAACTGGTACGCTTCTGTTACGACAAACATATAATAACATGTTGTTTGCCATGATTGCTCCATGACAGAAGCTTGTGTGCAGAGCTCACTTGAACAGTCTTGTTGTGTACAGCTGATTATATCATTCAAAGGACAGGATGCTCACACGTCCACATATCAAACAGGTAGTGGACCCTCTAATTGTTTCTGTGGTCCATACTGGCCATGAAGAGATTCCTTTAAATCCAAGTGATCTGCAGCACTCGTTTATCTGGATATGTGAGAACCGTTTAGCACGGTCAAAAATGATGTTACACATAGATATCAAACCATTCCAATATCTATTTTTGTGCATTACGCTCGTAGGAGGACAAACTGACACAACGAGACATTCAACTACGTGTACTGATAAATTGATTTTCAACATAAAGATACTTTCACACTACAATAATAGACAGATGAATAATTAGGTTGTATAATGGACTGATTGTTCTCTCTGCAGCCATGTTGGATTGTGCAGTCTCTGCCATCGTCAGCACACGGCTGTTAAATGATTGTTTCATTTATAGATTTATATCAAAGTGACATGTTTGTACATCATGAGTGTTCCATTATACAACAGATGTTAGCATCCACCGCCAGGGCTCTACAAAGACGGTGGTGAAGGCTCTTGTCCGACCCTCCATCTTCCCCCTCTGTCTTCTCTACAGCTCTGACATTCACATTACTGAATTAGCTGCTGTCCCCATGAAGATCACTAGAAACCAGAATAGCACTCCATGGGGGGGCAGAGAGGACTGCATGGCAAAACTCACCCAGATCTCAAAGCCGTGATGATACAATCAGCGCAGAAGCGGTGCAGACATTCTTTGGTTGTCATTGTGTTCTTCAACATGTCCAGACAGATAGGACACATCAGCTCGCTGTGCAAGGACCTGGGCGACACTGCTATCTCCAGTCCATCTGTTATAGCCTCCTGTGCCAGTACGAAACACATCGAGATGAAGGTTAGTACACACAAAGATACATCTACATCCGAGAAAGCTCACAACAATTAGAGAGGAATCATTATGAACCGAGAGATATAAAGTATGTCTGCAGGAAACACACATCAGCATGGTGTATGACCTGACACGCTGTGTATTGTTACCTGTGGTGTTCTCTGTAGCTCATACAGACTCAGCTCCCAGGTCTTACTGAGGGGTTGAACCCCGTTGGTCTGAACTGTCTGAGTCATCACTGCAACACTGAAACACAAATCATGAGCAGCTGATCGTTAGTGATGGGGATAAATGGGCTACACTTTGAGCGGTTTTCTACCTTAACGGACAAAACACATTACAATCCTGCTTTCATTCACACACACCCCCACACACACGCACCAATGGCAGCACGGCTCACATGTGAGGAACTGGCTTGTCCAGTGGCAAGAGCTGGATGTGGTGTCTGGCTCAAGGACACACAAGAGAACCACCAACACTGTGATTAATGGACGAGCTGCTCCACCTTATGAGTTTAGCTGCCTATTAATAATTTAACATTCATATTTGAAGCACAGCTTTATGTTACCGCCCTTCTGTCCACTTATTCTGTTGTACGGTTCATAGACCAAGAAGAAATCAGATTTGAACATCACAGCAGCTTCCGTTCTTTAACAACGTACCAAACTAATCAAAGATGAAAAAGCCGAAGAAGAGCTGACAGCAGGTGATATAAAAACAATTCAACAGACTTTTCAAATGAACCTTTGTTCACAACATTGTTTCATAGGTTTGATTTTCAACTGAAAACACAGCAGCCTGTATGTTATAACTGATATAATATGGTGATGATAATAATGATAGTGAATACATTTTCTTTAGAAGTACAAATAAGAATTCACACCGAGCTGATGACATCACCGTGGGAAAACATTTATTAGAGAGCGACTCAAACATGTTGGGACATCCCTGCTTTAATGTAGGACTGCTGCACTGCATTACATTATAGTCCACATCTGTACACGGTCCTGTGTCAGTCTGCAGGACGTGACATGTGATGTGACATTTGAAAGACTGGGACTTTATTCAAGACTTGAAATCCTGAACTTAAATACATGATAGATTGATCTATGTTGCAATAAAAGATTTCTTATTGTTCAGGAGTAAATATGGATCATCCTGGGTCCCAGTGAATTTACCCAAATGACTGAGCCAGAGTCGGAGCACATAGGACCGGCGTCTGTCTTGATTCATCTAAAAACCTCAATTCAGTTCAGCTGACAATAGAAAGAATGTTTTTTTGTCAGTGCCACCTGACTCCTTTGGACAGTGCATAACTTAAATTCACGACCAAAATATCCTCAAGTCACCCAGGGGTGAGCCACGCTGAGTGTTTGGCCTGACAGGCTGTCCGTGCTGCCTTTAGAAGAGAGACACACAGATAGACCAGAAACCCCAATATTAATATCTCACATTTGCTGTGTGTGTGTGTGTGTGTGTGTGTGTGTGTGTGTGTGTGTGAGAGCATGCTGCACACATGTGACACACAGCGGGTGGCTCAGGTCAAACTCTTGTCCTGTCTCTTCACTTCAGATTCAAAATGTCAAGAAAAACTGAACCACCGTGACAGACCCGGAGCGGGAGACGTCTTAAACACAAGTCAGACATCATTCATAAACAAAGCCTGAGAGGAGGACGGACACACACACACACACACACACACACACACACACACACTCTCTTATATATATAACGATGGTCAGCACAGGAGAAGCAGCAGCTGTATGGTGACATTGGACTGGGTTCGCCGTATTGTGAGCGCACACACACACACACACACACACACACACACACACACACCATGGAAAACCTACGGCTCGGCTAATGCTAACTAGCTACACAGAAGCTAGCCGTCCTTCGTAACGCTGACATCAGGAGCTAACTAACAGATGCAGCATCTCTGTAACAAAGGGCGGCTGCTCCGTGTCCGTGTGAACATCACAGCTGGCGGCAGAAGACGCTGGTGTGTGAAATAGTCGTGAGTGGAAATCGTCGCTGTGACAGAGGCAGAAACAACAACAGACACAGAGCCGAGCGCCAGCCTCACAGCTCAGCGTCAGTGCTGAGCATTGTGACTGATCCTAGAACAGCTGCACACTCACATTCAAACGGCCACAGCACACACATGCAGACAAACGTCGCATTAGTCCCAGCTTGTATGAAATATGATTGTTTCTCTACTTACATTTTACAATTGTGGGCACGAGCCGATCCTGCCAGCGCGTTTAGGCGAAGGCAATATGGCGGTGCAGTAAGAAGCGGTGCAGTCTGGGAAGTTGAGGCTCTGTTGGAAGAGGGGCCCGGGGTCCCTCCTGATTAAAAAACAAACAAACAAACAAACAAACAAAAGTCAAATGTCTAAAGTAAGCATCGTGGTGCCAACACATTCATGATTCAAGTGAATGTGAATGATACATGTATAAGAAGTAAACCAAGTCACCACACTATGGTTTGGCAATGGCATGGGAGAAGAGAGCCACTGTCAAACACAGCAGACATGTTGTGACATGCAGCCTGAACCATAGACATATATACATACATATGTATATATGGCCTGAACTGTGATGGGCAAATGTAAGGAGACATGTTTGAGACTGAAATCAGAAAGAAGGGATGGTAGAGAAGATGGAGGCTGGTTGAACACGAACATCTTACATGTCAAGTCTCTTCTCCGCCTCTCTCTTCTCTTTTATATTTCCCCCACAGATGCAAGATCAGGGCCTCATTCATTCAAGCTTTGCTGGACATCCACTCTAATATCTACTATGATGTAGTTTGACATTGTTACCACCAGAAGACATCAGAGCGCTGCTAGAAATGTGTTAGAACTCTTTTAGGAATAGATTATTGGTGTAAGTACCCGATAGATCTTCATTTGGTCAGTTGCATTTAAACAGCATAGTGTGTTTTCTTCACAGCTGTGTGGAGTGGAGAAAGGGCACCGTAAGCAGATACAGCATCAAATGTGTGCTTGAAATTCCTGAAACTATAATGGACACACACAGTACACAAAACACTTGCAAATGCAAGTTCTGCAAAAATAGCTTTGAAGTGTTTAGAAACCTGTATAGTTCAGCTGGCTAGATGACACCTGTAACTTTCTATAAATGCTGCTGGGCACATGCTTTCATGAGATTCTTCTCCACCATCTATTCATTGTGATAGCTATGGTTGACTTCATTTATCTGAATATACATTTATTTAATACTATAAAAATGATTCACAGTCATACTAAATTACCAGAGTAACAAACTAAAATGAGCTTATATAAAATTAAATAAAGATTAAAGATCATAATATATAAAAAGAAAAGAAAGTCATTTATAAAAACTTTTCTCGCTCATGTGAACAGATAAAAGGTTCATCTCTTTTCAAAAAAAAAAAGAAAAATACAATCCTATCCATACTAGAGCAGAAGGCGTAGCTACATCAAAAGGGGGTCGAAGTGGGTGGAGGAAGGAGGGCAGAAGGAGAGGAGTGAGGAGGGGAGCGGAGGTAAGGGGAGGGGAAGAGTTGTCGGTCCATGACATGAATGAACCATGTTCGGTAACGGAGGCTTAGCTCTCCCGGTCTGCTCCTTTCTCCTGCTGCACCTCCCGGTTCTCCCGCTGACCAACAACTGGCCCGTTAAGGTAATTCGCTCGCAGATTAGCTGGTTTGTTCCGCGCACAGTCCTGAAGGGGGACCGAGACTGAGGGAGTCTGCTCACAGCTCTGTCACTTTGATTCCGCCGTGTTCACCGTCACGGACACTGTCTTAGTTTTCACCTTAAATGAATTTTCAGTTCGGTTAACTTGCAGTGAACCCAGCAACGACAGTGTCTGAATGAAACTGGACGTGCAGTTTCGCGCTTGGGAAAGCGTTCAGCCAAAGTGTGAGTGTGTGTGTGAAGGTAAGCTAACTGTTACCAAATGCGGGAATGTCACCGTTCCCCTCGCGAACCTCCTCCAGAAGCTGATACTTTGTTGAGTGGGCGCCAGCGGGATGCTTGGATGCATGTTGCGTCAAGGAATGGACGGTACCGACCTGTAAAACGGCGGTCTGCGCTGTGTTTACACTGGACGGTAAACAGGCGGCTGAATGACATCAGTGATGGGGCTGTAGATGGACTTTCGTGGACCCTTTCTCCAGAGCAGAGATAGCTGAAGAATGAGCCTCCACCACTCTAAACAAACCTGTTCTGATGCAGCTTTACAACCACACTCAAACACTTTAAACTAACTCAGCTCCATTCAGCTGGAAAACATGCAGCATTGCTGAACCTGACCACTCCGTCCACTGGATGGAACAGAAGCAATGTGTGTGTGGTTGTTTTAGGATTCAGACAGATGTTTGCAGATGCAGATCTAGCAGGTTGGGGAATGTAAAGTTTTATTTGGCTGTTGTCTTCTAAGTCAGTTTCCACATGACGCCTGCAAAGACTGAGAAAACTTGCAGATGGTCCACATTCAGTACTTTGATGTTTTGTTGATTTCCTCCTCACTGATCCCCCCTGAAGGCAACAAATTAAATTGCACAAGTCCTTGTTGTTGGAAGAAATAATTAGTCTTTCTCTGTGTGGCCAAAAGTGATTGAGTGCTTCAGTCTGTCAAATGAACACCACGTACAGTATCAGGATGTAAACATGTGACTTCAGTCTGACTGATTGTGCCGTAGACAACATCTCTGTCTTAATGTTAGAAAGTTACATCACTGACTGACCATTTGGCCACGCTGCTCACTGTGGGCTAGCTGACTGACTAACACATTGATCTGCAGCTTGACCAAAAGGCTCTGCGTATTCGCCCGAGTAAAGAAGACAACACAGTGACAGCCAGCAGCAGACCAGCCTATCAGGGTGTCTCGGGGTCTCCTGGTTGAAACTCTAAACAGATGCATTACCAAAGGCTGTGCAAACAATTGTTTGCAGACACTTTTCTCTCAGCTGTGGTAACCACGAACACTCACAGCTCTTCTTCTGAACCATAAACACTGCCTGCTTTTTACGCAAATGAATGGACTGAGCATTAACCCCAGAGATAGCTCATAAAAAGCCCCATATTTGTCTGGTTAGTACTGCATTTATCATTCGCTCCATTCATTCTTGCCAATTAAAGAGAAACTCATGCAGTACAGTGAACTTAAAAGAGTTTTCTGGATGTGAAGCTGAGCCGAAGACACATAAAATCTCTGGCAACCGTGAAAAAAAGGAAAGTTGTGTAGAGAACACAACAACTGGCATGACATCTAAACTGCTTTTTTTGGCAAAGACATTGCTAAAACACTCTTTGCACATTTTACACACAAACATAATGTACCATAGCAACAGTGAGGTCATGCTTTCTGTTTAAAGGTTTGAATTTATGGTGGTAACAGTGCTGAGTTTGAAATAGCAGTCAATGTTATTTTTCTTGTCAAGACGTGAAGAGATGAATTAGTTAATTCAGCTGCACGCACACTTTAACAGCCGTGTGGACTGCATGCAGCTTTCCAGGTATATTACACCCGGCCAGACATACCATACAAGAACCATGTTCATATTCACACGAGTTCATATGTGTGGGATATACTGTAAATTAATTCATATAAATTTCAGGGTAGTCGACCTTTTTACATTTGTATTCATGACACTATGCCTGCATAAAAACATATCATAACAATATATTACCTGATATTTTCTTAAAACATAGATTTGATTATTAAACAGTCGAACAACTGAGTGGCTGTGGCTCAGGAGGTAGAGCGGGTCGTCCACTAATCAGATGATCGACAGTTCGATCCCCAGCTCCTCCAGTCTGCACGTTGAAGTGTCCTTGGGCAAGATACTGAACCCCAGATTGGGTTAATGAGATACGTACTGTAAAGAGCTTTGAGTGGTTGGAAGACTAGAAAGGCGCTTTATAAGTACAGTCCATTTAGGATTTAACCCAGATAAATAAAATAAACAGTTGAAAAATAGACTTGTGTATGGTCTAATGTTGACACATTTCATCTCACCTAATCATTTCTGTACATACTGTATGCCAGTATCAACGTATTTGTTATGATAGGGTCGGACGATATGTAAAAATAAATGACTAGAATAATCCTCAAAAAAATCGCAGATAGCTGCTATACTCATCCTAACTCTGTCATAAGATAATACTGGCTGCTGATACTTCATATCTCATGCTGCAGAATTTCTATAAACAGTGTTATAAATGCTCATTGCTAAGTTCATTAGAGGTGTAAGTACACAGGATAGTGTCCTTGTCTTTGCCAAATGACCACATCATGGTTGGACCTCAAACCACAAAGCCTTCCACAGAAAGTCTAAGCATGCTTTTTTGCACATAGACCTTTTTACATATGATGTTTCCACTCCAGCACAGGTGATCTCCAGCATTCATTCACTCACTGAACTGTGAGAATGAGCTGGTTCTTTTGCAATGCGTCATGCCACCATCCTTTTTTTTATTTCTGTTTGATGCCCTAGGAAGAAATTATTACTGTCACACACACACAGGCACACACACACAGGCACACACACACACACACACACACACACACACACACACACACTGTTTATGTGTTGAATTAGCCATAGGGTAATCTGACAGAGTAAGGAGCCTGTGTGGGCTTGTTAAGGACCCTGTTGAGACAACACAGTAATGGGACTTTGAGTCTTTGTGTGTGTGTTTGTCAGTTGAGGGATTAAAAAATAGCACTTAACTGAGACTTCTATGTAGCAAATCACATCCTTCTGTTACATGGCAAACCCCACCTCTAGCTTAATGTGGGGGCAGATGTATCAATTTTCGATTTTACATTAGCACTAATTTCATGTGCCATGGGGAACAATATGTGTAACGACCTGATTGGTAGTTCCAAACACCCACAGTACACCATGCTGTTTAGTTATTAGTCTGTCACGTCTTGTTGGCATGCTGAAATAAACAGAGGTGGTTCTTGTCAAACTCTTCACTTTTCTGCAAAGTCCTTCTTGGCTGAGATCAAAATAGTTCTGCCTGACCTTGTATGCGTACATGTGCTGAGTGACCACAACACCTGCTGTGACACAAGCTAACCTCATTGTAGTGTAGTGCTCCACAGATAGAACTTTTAGACAGTTAGGATGGAGTTCTGTTCACTGGTGAATGAAAGATTTAGGTTATCAAGACTTCTAATTTTGAGATGTCGATCAGTGCATCCACCCCAACACACAGTAAATCTGTTCCATGTTCATGTGTATGTGTCTGCGCATGTGTCTTGTGTGTCTGCCAGGACAGAAGTGAAGGGAGAGTGGAGCAACGTAACATCCATCTACAGTCACACAGCTTTGGGAGTCAGAATGTGAAACAGACGAGCAGTAAGGTACTGCGATCACACGTTTACACTGTTACACCTGCTGTTTAATGAAATGTGAATGTTCAAGCTTTATTTATTTATCATTCTACAAGTCAAGGTTGTAGAACAAAATGCAGACAGTAGTCACTTTATGCCGCGCATGCAATTATTTATCATGGAGTTTGGAAGATGACTTGAGGTGTCTCAAAGGAAGCTGACTGATTTGTGTCTGACTCTTACTAAAGAAATCATTCATTTGATTAATAAATATTGATTTTATTGGGGTCTTTTGAATGTAGAACACTGTAACTGACCAATCAGAAGTGACCACTCCACTCTAGTTTTTTCTGACACTTGTACTGTGTGTATGTTCTCCCAGGAGGAGGTGTTTCAGTGGTGGGGGGAGTGGTCCAGTTGGTCCTCTTGTTCCAGGAGCTGTGGAGGAGGAGTGAGGAGTCAGGAGAGACATTGTCTCATACAGAGGTAGTATATTTAAAAACACATGTGGTTGCATTATCTATCTATCTATTTGTGTGTTTATATATATATATAGATATATATATATATTATTTTTTTATTTTTTTGGGATGAAATTTCAGAGTGCACCTTATTGCTTAATATGCAAGTGTGTGATCCATGAATGTTCCACTAAATGTTCTGCTTCAATCATGCTGTTCACATTCTGACATCAAGACACCAAGACGACACCCAACCAACAATCCATCAACAGTACCTGGTCCGTGTGAGGCCTCAAACAGGAAGTACTCAGAGGGAAGTTAGCACTGAACACTGAGTGTGACAGAGTGTCATCAGCAGGTTGGAATAAGTCCACTTGTGAACAGCATGACACGTCTAGTCGAGCTGTAATCGATGGTCAAGGATACATGACAAGTTACTGAGACACTGACAGTTTTAGTTTTGTTGTTTTGTTTCAATAGTTTGAGATAAAGAAATGATCATTGATTGCTTCTACTTAAATGCCCTACTTTCATGATATAATATCACTGTAGCATGAACCTTTCCCATAAATTTCACCCGAAAGACAAATACTTTTTTATTGTTACACTGAGGGCTATAGGGACACTTAAGTTGCAAGTCCACATAGTGACAGACTGATTGAAGCATGTGAAAGAAGAAATTAGGATTCATCAGGAGCTCCATCAAAAGAGATTCAACCAAACTAAAAGCAGCAGGGATGGAGCAGGAGATGTTGGGTTGAGATTTTTTAGTGTCAAAACACAATATACATCATGACCGATAATGTCACCCCAGATATCCTGTTAGTTTCTTTTACTGAATTTCATTTAAGTGGATTTTATAAGAGAAATCATCAGCCTACCTTTATTACAATCTGATTTTTTTTTTTTTGCTATTTACTTAAAGGACATGGGTGTAGAACTTTATGACATCACACGGTATAGTTTCTGATTGCCGTGTCACCCTATTCTTCCAAAAGCTTGAAGGGGAAATTATGGTGGTCGTGAAAATGTGCAAAAGAGCACATATGTTCTTATGTAGAGGCAATGTTTCATTTGTCTGCTCTGGGCTACTGTAAAAACATGGTGGTTTACTCTCATTCTGAGGTAACGAAAACAAAATGATTCTTATTTTCAGGTGAGTTCTGAATATTTTATTCTGTGAATACAACTCCCTAAAGCAGACACACGGCGCCTTTAAGTGCTTCAAAGTATATGTTAAATTAAATAATATTGTTATGCTTTAACTTACAATGCCACTAAGATGTGACTATAAGTGGAGCTAAACAATTGTTTATTGCTGCACATAGTACAGACACAAACACACAACAGGCATCATGTGCAGTTCTGTACACACACAGGAACATGGCTGCATACAGAGGGAAGTTAGGTAGAGCACTGACAGAATGTGTGTGTTTGTAGCCATCTTGTTACCTTTGACCTCCCCCTGTCAGACTTGCGGATGTTTCTGTCAGCCAAGATTAACGCTGCTCTGCCCTCACTGCTGGCCTTCTGTCTCTCCCCTCCTTCCCCCTCCTCCCCCCTTCTTTCTCCTGTCTTTGTTCCTCTCCTTCCCATTTTCTCCTCTCATGTCTGCCTCTTTCCTCCTATTTCCTCTTTCTTTTTTTTGATTTTCTCCCTTTCTGTTTTCCACACTCCTCTTCTCTCTATCCTGTTCACCCCCTCCCCTTTTCAGCTCTCCTCCTGCTTTTTTCTTTCTCTCTCTCCCCTTCCTCTCATGTCCTACCCTCATCACCTTCTACCAATTAGATGTGACACTCTCACATAGTGACCTCCCGCTCACCTCTTCCTGCTGTCTCTCCTACTTTACCGTCTAAACGATGTAGGAGGATGGGCTGAAGACAGAGAGACACAGATAGATCGACAGAGGAGGAGAGTGTGTGTGTTGGGGGGTGCAGTTAACATGGTAATGAAAGACAGATGCATTAAGTCCATGTTGGAGTTCTTTCTGTATGTCCTTCGCAACACACAAACAGAATTAGAATCATGTTAAACTACAGTGCTCTTAGAGAGATTTTTCTTGGTACGACTGTTGCATATGTCGTGTTGTTGCAAAATGTGCAAACTGGTGAAGTCCTCAGACCCTTGAGATGTGTTTCCATCAGCTGCTGCAGAGTGAACAAAAAGCTCCACATTTAGATTGTTCTTCAGAGTCAGCTCATGTTGATTACATTTCCTGAAGACGTGAATGTATGTACTTACCAGTGTGGTCACACAACCAACATAGACAAACAATCTACAAACATTTTACTGTGGCAGTTGTTTTCACAGATGGATAAACTTTATTGTCCCTGTGGGGAAATGTGTCCCGGGCCTTGTGCTACAGGCACTTTCTTGAACTGTACAAAGTTTTACATTCAACAAGTTTGTGATACCATGCCTACATAATCATCCATTACCTTTTGTGATTTATTTCTTCATTTTTGCAGTGTGAGTGAACACAAACATATTTGTGTTATCTGGAAAATCACATATTGTCTTTTCTGTCCATCTGTCAGTCAAAAAAAAGCAAAAAAGAGCAAAGCAAATTTGGATAAATAGACTTTTTGACTAAGCAAATATGGTGTAAACACATCATTAACATGTTCTCACCTTTACAGTTGTTTCCTCTTTACACTGCAGAGCAACCTTAGCATTCAATTTAAGTTGACTCATTCTTCTTTTAGCTCTGCTTTGGCCTCCACCAACAAAATAATTGTCTTTAGTTGCTAAATACTGTTAGCCAGCTAGTCTCTCACTGAATCTGCTATTTGGAAAGCTAGAGCATAGTGGGTTTATATTTTTTCTCTGTAAATGCCCGCCTGCTGAGTACATGGATGAGACTTTGTGGGCCAAAACATTGAGGCTAACAAAACTCCATAAAGCAAGTTTTATAAATATTCCCATTTGACACATTAATTTATCAATGTAAAAATATTGATTAGTACAGCTCAAAGTGTATACATTTATTCATCCCTGTAAATCGGTGTACATTGGGGCCGTGGAGTCGACAGGGTGCTGTACAAGACTGGAAAACTTTGAGAGGTTAACAGTAAATGGATCAACTACACTTGTAATAATGGAACTGAAAATAGTCCTATAGACTGTCCACTGATTGATTTAGACAATCTGTACATTGAAATTGTAGCTAACTCAAGGAGCTGCTGATGTGGCAAAAAGCAGTTTGAATTGAAAGAAATGCTTCTTGAAAAATAGCATTGCTCTCTCAAGTTGAGAAACATTTACCACAACAAAAAGAAGATTGAGTTTAGTGTGTAAAATGTGAGACAGGGATAACATTAGCATTAGTCAGTATGAAGCACTTTGAATATGTTGTGTTAATTTGTGCCAAGTGTCTGGGAGCTGTATATACCGTAAGTACTGTTACTCATAGTGGCAGCTGTTTTAGCTACTTATTACAGAAACAAACTCCCTTTTCATTGGGAGCACTAAATGTTGGTGAATCACAGTTTATCTACACAGAAACAGGAATGGGTGAGATGTCACATAAGCTCTGTGTGGACATGACAGAATCTATACGAGAAGAGACTCTTCAGAAGAAGTTGGGTTGTGGATTGGAGCACCACCCGGTTCTTTTCTTAAACCTGGTTTCTTACATGTTCAAACACCAACTAAACTTTGGCTGTTCAACTAGTGCACCAGATGGTTTGTTACACCAAACCATTGTTGGAAACTGTTTGGAAAAAGGCAGTCACTTTCAAAAGATACAGGCAGGTGATTGGATGAACCATTCGCCTGTCACTGTCTATCAAAGGCGAACTTCAACCAGTCACATCGATGAACTATTTAACAGTCAGACTCTTACTGAATCATCTTTCTATCCAGAAATTCTCCTGTTTGTTCCGCCTTGCGGCTAATCTAAAAATGGGTAAAAATGTGGATCATCAGTGGACCTGAGGTGGGACGAATGACGCCTGGGTGCTCATCAAACAGGGTCATTTGTAACAGCACCCACCTGTCGATCAATGCCACGTTGCATAATTCTGCATAACTTTTAGCCTTAATATAATTTGAACAGGTGAGTTCTATAAAAATTCACCCTCAGTACAGTTGAGGAGGTTCCTGCTTGATTGTCACACACCACACTTGTAGCAGTGTGCAAGTAGTTTCTCATAGAACAAAACAGTTGGCATGACATCTGGGGAAGCATCATGCAGTGAGATCAGCATCTGCCTCTTTTGTGTTATTCGTGTATTACACTATAATAACCATGTTACATCTCTGTCCTATCTTGTACCCGGTCTCTGTCCCAGGCTTTCCACTACCCAGAATGTAAACAGCTCCTATTGTGTTGGCTCTCCTAAACAGTACCAGCTCTGTCCAAACCAGGTATGAAGCTATGATGATGTTGAAACTATGGTGATTCATTCTCTGTTGAGTCTGTAACCTAAGAACACAGGTTAACTGGATTAAAGCACTGAAACTCTTTAAGCTGCTTTACTGACTGTGTGTTGTTGTGTTTTTAGCCCTGTCCCAGCCCCAGTGTTAGTTTCAAACAGCACCAGTGTTCCCAGTTCAATTCTAAATCTTTTGGAAGAAGATACTACCAGTGGACACCTCTTTACCCAGGTATAATGTCATCCTATCAGTCATTCTTCTGTTCGTCTGCCTCTTTGTTTATTCAGGTATGTTCAATATAATGAACTAAACTGTTGCTAAATAGTTAATGAGGTGTCTTCTGATAACTGTTGTTAAATCTTACTAAATCCAGCAAATGTGAAAGATTAGTTACTCATCTCTGACCTTCAGTTAAAGCTGCACCAGGCAGCTTTACATTCAAGCAATGCCAACTGCTAAATACATGTAACTAATTGAATTTTGTTGACGTGTGATGTCGATAAAGTAAATGTATTTTTAAATATATGTCATTTCCTGTGTAGCTGATTACATCAGCATCTCTAGTAAGCCATGTGACCTGCAGTGTACAACCATCAGTGGCGAGCGACAGCTGCTAGTTCCCGCCCACGATGGCACTTTCTGCCGCGATGCCAAATACCATGGAGTCTGTATCGAGGGAATATGTCAGGTAACCCAAAACAATATGTTTTGATTAAAACAAGTTGATGACAGCAGTTCATTGGCTGGATGAACAACCTAACTCTTTTGATTGGTTTGAATGTCTCTTGTCCTCCAGCCTGTAGGCTGTGATGGGGAGCTGTACAGCAGTAAGACAGTAGACAGATGTGGAGTATGTGGAGGCAACGGGACGTCATGCCAGCGCATTTCTGGATCATACAGGAAGGCACTCACACAGTTAGGTAACACACACACAGACACACATGTAGACAGAATTATAAGAAGTATTAATTATGTAGCATCAGATTAAAGTCAAGTTCCTTTGGGTGATTCTTAAAGCAACTGTTATAAAATGGAGCAGCTATTTTTAGATTTGGTCCATTTTTAATCAGAACATTTCAGTCTCGTCTTTATGTTTAAGTAAACTCTGAACATTTTAGTTTTACACTAAGAATAAATATTTGAATCAACCCTCAGAAAACTGCTTTGAATTAAGATTTCATCCAGTCCAGTTTAGAACAGGCTGCTGTGGAGATGGTGTTTTTACGTTATTGAAACATGTTTTGATTTTGATGATGATGTACACAGTTTTGTCACAATGCTGCCCGATGATGCTTCATAACACTGTACCAGTGTTTAAAGTCTGTGTTTTTGTCATCAGGCTACGTGTTCATCATCAACATCCCAGCTGGAGCTTCTGACATTCAGATCATAGAGAGACACAAGACTGAGAACATCCTGGGTGAGAACCTACAACTTCTTTAAGGTCAATAAACTAAAGAGCACGAAACCAACTGAAGCACAAAGTAGAATGTTTTTATTAAAAAACATGATCTGGATCTATATTTCAACTTTTGACTGCACACAGATCTTTTTGATCTTACTCTGGGTTATAAAAATAAAAACAACTACATTGTCTTCCGGGTTCTGACCCAGTTTTGAATCATTGTCTTACGCCCTCATGTGTACTCATGTGTCCTCTTCTATCTAGCCCTGTCAGATGAAGCTGGTCATTTCTTCTTCAATGGAAACACTGTGTTTGACAACCCTCAAAACTTCCGCGTGGCAGGAACAGTGTTTAAATACCGACGCCCTAGCAATGTGTTTTCTGATGGGCTTGAGTATATCATTGCCCAGGGACCAACACTTCAGGGCCTGAATGTTATGGTAACACACACACACACACTACATTTGTGTCTCATTTAGGGATGTAAACAGTTAATCGATTAATCGGTTAATTGTTGAAAAGAATTTAATCGATTAAATTAAATTAATCGGGTTAACTGAATCTAGGGCCATTTTCCACAGAAGTTTTTTCAGTGAGATTTCATGGTGTCTCCAGTTGAGGGTACCATTGCTTAATCTAGGCCACAGCGAACGTACCTGAACGTAACGCGGCGACAGACCCGGAGTGGAGTATGGAGCATTTCAAACTAAGTAATGATGACAAAGACGCTCAGTTAAACTCTGTGGTGCTACGTTTAAGTTCAGCAGCTCTACGAGTTCACTAAGATACCACCTTCAAAACCTGCAGGCGTGTTGACGTGCTAGCAGTTAGCATTAGCCTCTAAGAATTAAATGCATGCTGATTGCTAACATGCTAATGCTAATTGCTTAATGCTCCTGTGTGTAAATAAACATGCTCAGCTCTCTCGTCACTCTCAACATTTCTGCGGGAAATTGTTAAATAGAGGCCCTCTAATTTTACTGTCACCTTCCTCAGGGATGATTGAAGCTGTGTTCAGTACTACATGTTACTGTAAGTGTCCAGGGCTAGTAATCTTACTGTGACCTTTCTCAGAACAAGGGAGATTATAAGTGGTGCTGCTAATGTTTCAAGTTTTTCATCTAAGTACTTTACCAGATAATTATATGTAGGCTTAATATTGTGCAGGCTAAGCCCATATTGTATAGCTTTAAAAAATATTTTATGTTGCTTAATGTTTCACATGCAACAGGTGAGCCAGTGCACAATTATTTTTTTTAATGTATTTCAATTTTCTGTGCAGAATTTATTTTGGTTAAATGCCATATCTGTACCGTATCCCAACTGGTACAATAAAACATTAGTTGAGGAATATAACATGCATTTTTTATTCAGTATATAAGCAATATTTAGCTTTATGTTAAAGACACCGTGAGAAATGTATGTTCTCAGGAAAAAAGCCGCTTATCAGTTAATCGTTAATCGATCGATAAGGTCAATCAACTAACAATTAATGAATTAATCGATAATTTGCATCCCTAGTCTCATTCTACGACAGTTAAAAGTCAGTAACTGTGATTTTTTTTTTTCCGTTTCTTTGGACATGAAGTACTACAACCTGAATGGGAAGCTCCCTCATATCACCTACGAGTTCACCATCCCCCGCACGTCTGATGACATGATCACAGCCGCTGGGGGCATCACATCAGGCCCCTCCCACTCCCATCTTAACCTCACCTACAATGAGGTAAATGAGGATGTGAGGGGGGATCAACTCAGAGCAACCAATCACAGCAGAGCGGGTGTGACACCTGTCCGTCACTACAACACTCAGCTGGAATCTGATGACCAATCAGACGTCCAGCTGGAGGAAGACGAGGAGGAGGAGGAAGAGGAGGAGGAGGAAGTAGTGTGGGAGATCAGGACCCCCAGCCCTCCACCACCTGCTGCCATGTTGGTGTACAGACCAGCCGACGTCACCAGTCATGTGTTCGGCCATAATGATGTCGAGGAGCAGGGACCTCCAGTCCCATCTGGTTACCGTGAGTCAGATATTCATGTGTCTTCATGTGATAATTGAGCTTTTTTATATTCTATATTAGACTGTCCAAACAGCACTTAAATCATTATCTATGTGTTTGTCTCATTGCCTCTATTTGTTATTCTGTCATTAAGGAAGCTCCTCCAACTCAATCGATGAGCCTTCCACTGCTGATGACAACACTCTGCTGCTCTCTTTTCCAGGTAGGAAAGAACAATTACACTTTACAGTTTATAGTTAGTTCTTGTCTTTTCTGCTGCTTTGTCTCTCTATCTCTCTATTTATCTAACTGGATGGCCCAGGGCCGGTCCTAGCTATGGGCAATGTGGGCGGCCGCCCAGGGCGCAGTCTCCGTGGGGGGCGCACGAGCGCCCGAAAAAGACCTGCTCGGTATGGAAAGTGTCATGAGATAACCTTTGTTATGAATTTGGCGCAAAAAAAAACTGAACTGAATAAATTGAATTGAACAAAAAAAGAATGAGCTCAGTTTGAAGATCCATAACACAGTTCTCTAAGGCAGAGTCTGCATCACTAGTAACTGGTGTGAGGAAGACCTCAATATGGCCTCCAGATCCTGAGTTTAAGAATTCTCACAAAATCCAATCCATTCCAAATCATCCAAAATGTTTGGCTTAACTTTCACTGATACATGTCAAAACTCTGTTGTTATCCACTCACAGGTAGTCAGAGTGTTCACCCTGCATCCCTGCCAGAAGACGCCCCCTGTCTGCTACTGGAGGATCTGCATTTTAACCAGACACAGTCAAACACACACTCTGTTAAACACACACTCACTGATTCACGTTCACCAGCAGAAGCGCATGCAGAAACAAAAGCGGACACAGGCTCACAGTTGGAAATACACTCAGACATGCTCACAGTTACTGACACACACTCTGTTGCACGCAAAGAATCAGAAACTGGCACACACTTGGACACACACACGGCCATCTTGGTACAGCTGCAACAGGTGTCTGCAGTCCAGGCAGCCAACACAGAGAGGTATGAGGGAACAGCTGGAGAGACGATGTTTGCTTGAAGGTCACTGTCATGCTCTGAAATGGAATTCACCACACATTTCTGCCAGATCATGTTCATCAACTTCAGTCTGCACTGCTTATTATATCACACACTTTGATAATCCTGATGTGCTCATACTTTATCTCACTTCACATAAATGATATATGTTTTAATGACAGAGTCTTGCCTCTGGGTTTAGATTTTAATATAACTTAATTAACATAACATAACAGTGTGTCTGTGTGTGTGTGTGTGTGTGTGTCTTTGTCTCTCTGCAGCAATGACTTTGATGTGGGTCTGGACCCAGATATCAGTCTGGCAGACATGTATCGCTGGAAGGTTTCTGCTTACGCTCCATGCAGCTCAACCTGTACGACAGGTACAACATGCAATTACACTAATATGATAATAGCCACATTCATTCTGTTTTTGTTTTCTGTTAAAGCAGCTTGTGAACGTTGTTCTACTGTGGTTATAGAAAATATTAGTGTCTGGCTGGCTGGTACTGTATATCAGGACACCTCACTTCACACTGCAAAACCATGTGTGGCTTAAACTGATTAGTAATGTTAAAATGGAGGACACTCTCTTTATTTTTGGTAAGTAGCAGCCATATTTTTCTGCATTATGTTCTTTAATAAAGTTGTCATATCTGTGCATGTCAAGTAACATGCACAGTGATATGATATATCTATGACAGACTTATATCGATCAATAAATCTGCAGTAATCAGCAGACTGATGAATCACTTGGACTCTCATCGTATTCGTGTGATTAAGCACAATGAGGTGGGAACAGAGAAAAGAATGCACCAGTGCTCTTTGTCTCCACCTTGTCTATTATGGTTTATATCAGCTCTAAACACACGGTAGTGCACGTGGTTTGTCTGTTGTTAAACTGTCTGTACTCTGTACTGCCTGTGGGTATTGCCAGGTATCACCACTAGCTATGCCCTCTGTGTACGGTATGATGGTACCGAAGTGGATGACAGTTACTGTGACTCTCTGACCAGACCTGAGCCCACACATGAATTCTGCACTGGAAAAGAATGTCCTCCAAGGTACTGTTCATACTGGTTTAACTCACTGACCCAGTTTAAATAAAGTATAATTCAAGGTTTGGGGACTTTTATCTCAAATCAAAGCCCTTAAAGGCTTTGAAATGTATATCCCTTTACCTGCTGTTGATGAGATGATGCCAACTGTGTGAAGTGTTTTCATTAATCTACATTACCAGGGGTAAAAACAAAGACTTTGTGGTATGCAAGCAGATTATTCCCAAGAAATTTAAAGCACCAGCCTGAAGAACGAATGACTCACTGTGACTGAGTGGTTTTATTTCACTGAAGAACTCACATGAACTGCACCATCTCCTCACTCTGTCCTCAGATGGGAGACCAGCGGTTGGAGCGAGTGCTCTCGAACATGCGGTGAGGGCGTCCAGTACCGTACAGTGCGCTGCTGGAAGATGCTGTCGCCCGGCCTTGACTCCTCTGTCTACGACTCGCTGTGTCTGTCACATGACCTTCACAAACCAGCCAATAGAAAGGTCTGCGTTGGCCAGAGCTGCGGACCACAGTGGGAGGTGTCTGAGTGGTCAGAGGTAATACAGCAAGCCACAGTGCAGTGTTTGTGATGGAGGGGGGGGGCAGTGGTTATTTTTATGATAACAAGAATCAGGTTTGAAGTTTGAAGTTGGTGGTCCATGAGCTGCCAGTGTGGGTTGTGCTTTCACTATCAGAATCAAAACAAAACTTTATTAATAAAGAAAAAAATGAAATTTGTTGAAATTTTTTCAGTAACTAGAATAAAACTCCATGATACTGAGCTGAGTTTGAAATGAAAACATCACAACTATCCAGGCATGCATCCATTCATGAATGGCTGAACAGCCCAAATGAGACTTTCCTGCTCCTCCTGGAGGATCTAAGAGCTCTGAAGCCAACTGGGATGTTTAGTCCCTCCACCATATGGTGGCTCTTCCCAGTCTGGATTCCCCCAGGATGTCCACAAAGAGGAATCTCACAAGGTGTCTGCACCACCTACACTTTAAGGAGTGGGAATATGATACTGCAGAACACCAACCCTCACTGTGGTTTGTGGTGGAAGGTGATGGTTGAATAAATAAACCTCATGGGAAATCGATCCTCAGTCAATTTGAATTCCTCAGAACTTTCAAACTGAACAGCATAAAGGTAGTGATTTACATGTTGATCAGTCATCTCTCTTGACTGTGTTCCTCATGTATTCATCATGAGCACCTTCATGGTCTCCTGTTAGCATCAGCTACTACCCAAACCATGAATAACAGATGAATCATTTTTTTCCTGAATTCAGACTGCTGGAATATTCATCCATTGACCTGATCTGCATGTGTGTGTACACGCTGAATGTGTGTGTCTGTGGGTGTTAGTGTTCGGCTCGTTGCGGCTCTCGTGGTGTTCGTACTCGAGAGGTTCGTTGCTCCATGGAAATAAGACTGTGTAACAAGTCCTCACAGCCAATAGAAGAGCAGGAATGTGAAGGCCCGCCTTGTGACAGAAGATGGACAGTTTCTGACTGGGGACCTGTGAGTTCAAACACATTTAATATTTAATGAGTTTATATTTTTAATGTGCATTCCAGTCAAACTGATGTGTCTGTGTGTCTGTGCTCAGTGCTCAGGTGTGTGCGGTGAGGGAAGGATGGTGCGTGCTGTGATGTGTCGTTCATCAGGTGGGATAGTGATGTCAGAGGAGCAGTGCGACCAATCACTGCGCCCACTGGCCATCTATCCCTGTGGCGACAGAGACTGCGCCCCCCATTGGGTGGAACAGGAATGGCAACAGGTAAACATTTGAAGAAAGAAATTCTATAGGAGGTGCGCTTTATGGGGGACAGAGATAGAAGTTTAAGTCTTGGCTGTGTGTGTTTATTGTGTATGTGTGTGTCAGTGCAATGCCACGTGTGGGCGCGGTGTGCGGCAGCGTCAGGTGGTGTGTGCCGGGCTGGAAGGCGGTGTGTTCAAAGAGTTTCCAGACAGCAACTGTGACCAAACCAACAAACCAGAGACCAGCTCCTCCTGCTTCCAGAGACCCTGCTCCAAGTGGTTCACCACATCCTGGTCTCAGGTAACTAACTGTCTGTCCGTCTGTCCGTCCGTCCGTCCGTCCCATACATACTGATGCATCAGTTAGCCAGAACACACCCATAGCCATCTCATATCATGGCTGGCTAATTGTTCAAATATTATGAAAGTGTCAAATCTTCAGCTGTATCATCAGTAACATCGTGTAGAGAAAAATAAAGACGTCCTGTCCCCTCGTGCCCCTCAGTGCAGCAAGACCTGCGGGAGTGGCGTCCAGGTTCGAGAAGTGAAGTGTTACCAGGGGGAGGAGCTGGTAACCAGGGGCCACAGCTGCGACTCTGCCCTCAAGCCAGAAGCCAGACAGAGCTGTGAAATCCAGAGCTGTCCGACAGAAGCACCAGGTACAAAAACAAACAGAGTGTGTGCGTATGATGCAATATTTCAGCACACTTTCAGCCCCATCAGAGGAGGATAAATGCGTCACTGTGAGAAAGTGTTTCCCTGAAGTGTCCTGATGAATTCAATGGAGCGTTTATCTGTCTATTTTGTTTTTTGATACCAACTGTACCGCTATTTACATTTTTTTTTTTGTGTGTGTGTTTATTCAGCAGCAGCCCCCGCAGCATCAGTAGCAGTGGATGACTCCTGTCAAGACAAACCAACAGCCAACTGTGCCCTGGTCCTAAAGGTGAAACTGTGCTCCCATTGGTACTACAGAAAGGCCTGCTGCCAATCCTGTAAGGCACCAAGACCCTGACACTATAACCTCTCACCTCAACCCCCTTAACACAAACCACTGGTACCAAAGGTCACATTACATTGATATTGGTGCTACACAACAGCCTGCTGCTAGCGATGTAAGGCCTTCAGACATTCATTTTAAGCTTGTAACTCTTCCCCCTGTCACTGATGTCAATCTGTGGTCACTGTCTTCACCTCCTTCCTGTCAACGTTATCCCCTTTAGTCTTGGTTCTGTGCCCCTCCTTAAAGTAAATCTGTTCTTGTGTGTAGTATCATCATTACTAAAGACAACTGTTCAGACTTACTGCTAGAGCTTCCTTGTAGAGTCATCAGTACAGCTCCTGCTCTGTAGCAATATTTTACAACTGGACGTCTGTCTGAAGTACTCAAAGCATCAAACCGCTCTAAACCGCTTCATGAGTTAGCCTACTCCAAGTGACGGAGGCCGTGACCGTTTACCCTGCTACTAAATGTATTCACTGACCACCACCTCCCCAGAAATGTGAAGATAGACTAGCTTTAGGACATACTGGGCTTTCTGTTCATCTGTCCCCTTAACTCTAGAATAATCTTTTGATAAACACCCTTCCTCTTTTTCCTTATTTCTTCTTTATTCATTATTTTGTCTTTCTCACCATTTTGTCCATCACTCCCACCCCATTTTAAAGCTGATGCTCCCCATCCTAAATATCTATAATTCCCTCACATCTTCATATGGTGCTAAGTTCCACTAAAGAGGGTTCATGCAGAGCACGTGAAAGCCCTCTGGCAGCTTGTTTCTGTGGCAGCACACAAGGATGGCCTGGACCAGGGACAAAACTGCGACTGAGCCCCCTCAGCCTTGGTCCAGTCCTGTTTTAAAGTACAAAGTTTGGTCAGGTTGTACCACTGGTGTCATGCTGATATGTAACTGTGCTCTTTTATTTCTGCCATTTGAAACATGAATTTCCACAACACAGCCTCCTGTCTTAGACTGATTTACTGTCAGCTTCACTCATGTCACATTTTCTACACTGTACCAAAAAAACTGATCACTTCTTCATTATGATTAGCTGATCCATGTCAAGGCTCCATTTTGCCCACAAAATAACAAACTGTGGCACTTCTCCTAAAAAAAGAAGTTCTTTAATACATCTAGCTGAGCGTGGATGGAGCAGCTGAAGCACCTAGCTTTTTGCCACTCACACCCAGACTACTACATCATCAAGACAAGTAACAGTTGATGGTAATTGAACTAAACGCACACAGCAGCAGAATAAAGAAGTCAAAGTGCTTATATAATAATCTATAACACTGAAATATAACAGTGGTTCTATTTACTCCTACCACATACACATTACAACACCAGATCAGCACCTCAAGTGGAAAGTCAAAGCAACCATCATAAATCAGTCAGTGTTTTAAATGCACAGTTTAAAGTCCGTGTAAAGTCAGAATAAATGTGTTTGTCAGACCAAAGAAGAAAGTGTTATTAACCACCCAGCCAAATTTGAATGATTAAAAATATCAACAAGTTTATGAAATTAGGTGTCAATGTGTAACCGGAAGTAATTTCCTTGTGTGTGTTCACCTACCTGGCAAATAAAAAGTGATTCTGATTCTGATTCTGAAAATCAGGTAAAAATTTATTCTGAGCTCCAGGACTGTGGGGGCGGGTCCTGCTGAAGCCACGCCCACTCATGGAGCAGTCAAGCAGCCATTTTGAAGTGACTGAAATGCGTCAGAGGAGTTCAGAAAATGACTTGACATGATTTGAAACACTGAGTGAGATGAATTCATCTCTAGCTCTCTGCTCAGGGTGGCCTCAGCGTGTCATCGAGCCACCCTTTAAGGACCGCCCACAAAATCCTGGACTGAAAACTGGTGAAAAACTGTTTGAACCACATTCTTTAACTCACATTTCAGTAATATATCTTTCAAAGTCTTTTCACATGTTTTTTTCCAACATATTTAATGTATTTTGAAAGAATCTTGGATTTGCCTTTACACAGACTTTAAACTGCATTTCCTTGTCTAAGTATTTGTTACTTTGCAATGACATTAAAGTTGAATCTAATCTAATCTAGTCTTCACATTTGACCAGGATGTTAGGAGGGTTAGCCCAGCTACGCACAAAGACTGGTGGCAGTAGGAAACTGCTAGCATAGCTACATCCTACAAGAATGAAAAAACTACAAAGCACATTTCACTTGAAATCCAAGGAATCATGTCCTGGAGCTGAGTGCCTTGGCTTTACGCAGAATCTCTGGATGACTCTTCTCATTGTTCAGCACACACAACAAACAATAAGATGAACAAAAGGCAGGTGACTGATGAATCTTTGATGTCTGCACACAGTATCAAGGTAAACCTCTAAATAATCCAGCATTCCACTTCAGATGTTTGCTCTTACAAAGTCAGTCTTTAGGGTGTACTAAATGATCTTAAGTCAACACACAAATTCAAACATATTTTCTGTCTCTGGGTAAGCTGACACAAACATTTCAAAACATGTTGGAGCGTTCCTCTAAAATAATTCAGTTTTCCTCACGACAAATCCAGACGACTTCTGAACAGTTTCTCTCAGACGTGGAAAATGTAGCACACCTGGTCATCTACCTGTAAACCTTTCAGATGAACTGAATGAAAATGCATCACTGGCTGGAAAATAGAAAACTAGTCCAAACCCAGAAACATCTGAGGAGCACGAGTGTGGTACGACACCAACATGGCTGCCAGTGAAAACTGTCCGAGCCAAACTCTCATCTATCCCATACACTGTGTGCACTTGACTGTCACTGTCGGTCTCACTGTTGTTTACCTGTTGTTGCCCACAGAGCTGCTGTTGTTTTTGCTTACTGTATCACACGTAAAGAATAAAAGATCAGCTGTTTTTGACAAGCATCTGTGTCTGACCTCTGATTCCTCCTCACCTGTCACCACGTTTAAGAATACAGAGAAAGACTATTGATAACAAGGTACACCTGAAAACCAAAAGGAAACATCAGTGGTGATTCAAACTGGGGCTGTGTGGGGAAGTAAATAGTGGAGACACTAAGTGAAGGATCCTCCAGAGAGGAATTGTGGGTACTAATTACACCACCCTCCGACCTGTTTCCTCTGCTGTGTGCGTGTCTGAGGGTCATAATTGACATGTTGTTGTTTGGAATCCTCGCCCCTCTCACCACAAAGGTTAGCATTGTCATGGTTACAAGAGGTGGGATCCCAATGGATGACTCCTTGGTGAAACCAAATCACACACATGAACGCACGCCAATTACTCGTCTGAGCTGGTCTCGACAGGCACTTTGAATCTTTGGGTTAAAGAGGAGGACCGGGTGACTTTGTTTCATTTTGTAATGCTGAAGAGTTTCAGAAACAATTAAGGATTCCTGATCAACCTGTGAGTGTGTCTGCAGCCTGGAGAGAAGGTAAGAACCTGAACACATCACCTCATCTTCAAGTGTTTGCAGAGATGTAAGAGATGGCTCATGACTCATTGTAACTCTTCACATGCTATGTCTATATATATATATATGATGTTAAAGATTTCACTCTAGATTTATTTATTTATTTATTTATTTATTTGAGTAGTACAGTATATTAATAACATGACTTCAGTTGTCCCGGGCAGGTAACTTCAAGAATACAATCAACAATTAAAGCGAATCCAAACAGAGCCTGCACAACATACAGAAGAGAAAGCTCAGTGAATGTAGTGAATCATGACAGATTCAAATAGGAAAGAAAGAAGTTCTCTGCAGACACAAACACTCAGCACAGCTCCACATGTGGATTTATCTGTGACTGCAAGAAAAGAACCATGCTGAGAGACGCTGACAGGAGAGGATTGATGGACAGACTTAGTGATGACATATTGTTGTTTTTTTGTGTGAAAAATCTGAAAGAAAAAAACTATCCCAGATTTCTGCTTTAACTTTCCCCCGTGCAGTTTACTGCACTATCACTGAAGCGTTTGTTGCTGTTGCACCTGCTCTTTAGAGTCCAGGTGGGGTGTTGCATTATTGTTTTCTCCATCTGCCATCATCTTCTCTTCATGTGCAGTCAGCTTGATAAGTGATCCCTCCTCACTGTCTGCTGTCTTTCAGATGCCTCTTAAAGCCACCACGCTGCTCTTAGCATTGATGTGTGTATGCTGCGTGGAGGAGTGTGTGTGCTTCCCCAACGGCTCGGTGGCGTTCTCTTGTGGCAACATGATGCCTGTACATCCACCCTTCAGCCCCTCCACCAGCAGCCCACCATTCACTCTATCTGCATCAAGTGCCACCTACAGGCCAGGTGGAGTCATTTCAGGTGCGTCAGTGCGGCAACGTTCACATAACATTACTGTAATGAATGAGCTGCTGCAGGGAGGTAATGCCTGCTACAACAAACACTGACAGATCACAGGGGATATGTCACGTATTAATACTTTACTGTGACATGTTTGATGTGAAACCAGAAAAGGAATATTCACATTCACCTGGTCTGTGATCCATAACGGTCACATTAACAGGACACACACTTCCAATATGCAAGAACAATAAAACTTCTTATCACTGGAATAAAAAGGCTCGAAGAACAGTTTAGAATGTAACATTAATAAACATGCTATGTAATACAACATATTACATGATGTTGGTCTCTTTAATACATTTAATTTATGATTATACCTTTCTAAAAGTTTACTGTCTCATATCCACTATTTCTATACATATGTATAGAAATATGTGTTTTATGTATGTAAACATAAATGAAACACTGACATGTTTTCAGGATCTGATAATATTCACACTCTTCTGGTATTATCACACTTATTATCAATCAATGAGATTGTACATTTGTACAGCACTTTTCATACAACACATGTAGCACACAGTGCTTCACACAATAAAACCACGACGCCCCCACCCTCTCCCAACCCTCCATCTCAACACCTCCACCCTGTTATAAACAAGGCACTGCAAACTGTGCAAAGTGAGGAAGCGCCACCTCAACATCTTGCAGTGAGGAGGCAGCAGCTCAAAAACACACTGAACTAAAATACAATAAAATAGAAAAAAAATAAATGAAATAAAACCCATTAAAAATGCATAATGGTAAAATAGTCAAACTCATTGAAGTGTAAAACATAAAATAAAATAAAAGTATAATATAATAAAAAATTCTAAAAATTTTAGAGGAAATTCAGTATTTACTGATACACTGATTAATACTATATGATCATCAACAGTGATTATTGAAAAGACAGGGTTAAAAAACGAAACAGGAACAGCAGAAGACATTTCACACACACACACACACACACACACACACACACTTGTGTCCATCTAGGCAGTCGGTTTAACCTTTTAAGAGAGGATTGCTGCTGCAGTAGTTTGACTCACGTTTGACACGTGTTGGTAGTTGTTGGTGTGGTACAGCGTTCTCTTTAACCTTGTTTCTCTTTGCACTGAACAGTCTGGAGAAGTGAGATGATAGTTTCCTGCACAGTGCTGAAGGTTTCCTGCCAAAGGAAGAATTAGTGCAACAATGACTACGATGTTCAGTTCTTTTACCGTTCCCTTCTCCTTTTCTCTGAATTATTCCACTTCTCTTCCATCCTCTTGCCCTTCTTCTCCTCTCTAATTTCCCCTCACCCTGCCTTCCATCCCAGAGGTGGTATTTAACAGTTCAGAGGTCAAAGGTCATGTTTAGAGGCGTTCACTTTGACCTCAGATCATTATCTCTACTTAAGTCGCTTCCCAATAATTTACTCTTCCCCTGGTTACCCATGTTACCCCTCCTTACCTCCACTCCTGCTGCTGCTGCAGTCACTCTGTGTCATTTCAACATGCATCCCTCCCTTCTCTCACCTCCTTATTTCTCTACTTGTAGTGACGGTGGAGGTGGTGAAGAACAGCTCCACAGAGTTCCAGGGTTTCCTGTTACAGGCCAGGAGCAGGAAGGAACATGGTAAAACAAATCTTTAAAGGTCCATGTCGCAGAACGTGAGGTGTCCATGTGTTTGAATAGAAAAGCAGGTCTAGGTGTTCTGTGAATACTCTGAGAGTGTCAAACCACAGAGAAATGCACCGAACTGTTAAAACCAACCATCAGGACTTCCATAAGGTTGTGATGTCACAACTATACAGTCACCACCCTCAGCCACACCCCCAGCAGTCCAGGCTTCTACAAGTTGGCCAATCAGAATAAAGTGGGGCCTTTCAGAGACAAAAGTCATAAAACAGCTTGTTTAAGATGAACTGGGGGCTGCATAGGGTTAATATAGGATAAATGTTTACAACTGTGAATCATGCAAAGCTTCTGTAGTGGAAAAGAATACTGCTGACCTAACAAAGAGAGTTTAGGGATGCAGTATGGAACCAACTCTTTGCTTTCTGCTTCCAGCTGTGATGTGGCCTGTAGGAAAGTTCACCAACCTCGACACCACCCTGTTCACTGTACTGCACTGCAACAACATGGAGGTAAGTGTGAATGTTTCCCGTTGTGACAGAAACGCCTCTCAAAGGCATCATCTCTGTGAGAACCCATTTGTATGAATGTGTTTGTGTGCAGAACTCAGCTGTCAGTCAAGCTTCAGGAGCCAAGAGGAAGAAAATCCAGCTAACCTGGGAGGCACCTAGCAACAGTAACCATGGAGATATCTATTTCAGGTAGACGATCTCAGTCGATCTCACCCTTGTGAAAGTAAACATCTGAACATGAAACATGCTCTGAAACATTCTCTGTGATTTATTGAAACATTGCTGAAACATTCTCTTAAAAACTCACTGAAACATTCTGTGAAACATTCTGTGAAACATTCTGTGAAACAGCTTCACTCTGTCACAGCAGTGTGTGGATCAGCTCTGGTTCTATCATACCTGTTACCTCATCACTCACTCCTTTGTCATGTTCTTGTTGTCTTTGTGGACCGGGCAGTGCCACTCTGGTCCAGGACTACAGAACATTCTGGGTTCAACTGAACAGCAGCACTCTGGAGCTGAACAGCGGTCGACACTCTGCAGATGGAGTGAGTACTGACTGACTGACTGACTGACTGACTGACTGACTGACTGACTGACTGTCTGACTGACTGACTGACTGACTGACTGACTGACTAAAACTCTGCTGACTAAGCAGCACTGATGGCATGCTTTGTTCTCTCTCTCTTCAGGTCTTTCCATCTTCAGGTGTGCTCCTCATCAGTCTGCTGAGTCTGTCTGCCTACTGCTGACACACACACACACACACACACACACACACACACACACACACACACACAGAATTATGATGTAGAATCCTTTTTAATGTTTTCCTTCCTTGTTCCTTCTAACAAGCCGTGGTCGGTCATCATGGAGAACCATGAGGTTAAACAACACCTTCTCCTGAATTTGGCGATCACCTGATACGAAACAACAACACTGAGGCAAGGGACGTTTCACGAACATGCCCCTCAGTGTGAACAAGGATCAGATCAAAAAGCACACAGGATGTTTTTAACAATGCTGCCCTGATCTGCACAGTATAGCATAGATACTAAAACACATTTTCATGGACACACTAAACTGATCTTTAATCTTTAAAGGGGAACCAATGAAATCTGGATTCATACATTAAACACGGTGTTAATGAGTGAAATGATTTCCTCTTTGACATTATGTCTCCATCTGGCGCCAAGACCAAAAACAAACTTTGATTTGTTTTCTTCTCATGTAGAGGAGCAGTGTGTAGGATTTAGTGGCATGTAGTGTTGAATCCTCCTCACCTCACCCTGTTCTTCCCAGCATGATGGAGAAACTACAATAAACTATAGTGATACTACGGTGGACTCGTATTTAGAGTCAGTGTGTAGTGTGTGTGTTCACATGGATGTTGTAAAGACCTCACTTTAATAAAACCTGCTTCATTTCCATGTTTGGACAGCCTCTCTTTTTCCCTGTTTCTGTTTCTTGTCCTGAGCCTGCACACAGCTGGGGACGATGCACACGCCAGGCTCCTCTCTTTCTTTGTATCTTAATGACAGCAGTTTACTCCAGAGCTCTCTCAGTCTGCAGGAGAGCACATCTGGAAATGTCCTCCAGAAAAATTCAACTGGTTTAGAATGTTTTTCATTTGATAGAAATTCTATAACCAACAAGTTGAAGTTGAATTTACCAAATCATGAAATGAAAAATAACAATATTGATTTTAGAGGTTAGTTGTTTTTGCAGCGTTATTACATGTTTTTATATGAAATCATTGATACTCATCTACCGAACATCTATGGCATCAGTGAGGAGAGGTGAGGTGCCTCCACAGCCCAAGGGATACTGAAGGACACAGGACACCACAGCCTGTTCACCCAACTGCAAGCATTACAGAAGCACCTGCTGCTGAACCATCCATCCATCGTCCATCATCCATCCATAATCTGTGTACAGCCTGGATAAGTCTAGCTTATTGCAGGGCTGCTGAAGCACCAGACTAAGAATCAGAATATTACATAAATATTTAAAGAAATAGAAGACTGGCCCTGACCTTCACCATGTCGCCATCAGATTTAAAAAACACTAACAAGTGATGTAATTATTTTTACACAGAACTTGACTCATGTTAGGGGGCTTCTGACTAATGATTGGTGAACCTCATCAAACTGATGACAGATGCATAATACTGCTGATGTCATAAATGCCAAACAGGAAGTACCAAGAACGACGAATCCCCGTCATTCTTTCCTCACCTGTGGGTTTTATGCTTTATACAGCCTCTGACACAAACATATAGTTACATACTTCAGTTTGTACTAAAGTTGTACTGAAGTATGTAATTCTATACTTGTGTACAGAACAAATGAATCTAATGTTAGCACAACTTTTATTTCCTTTGACTTTTTCTTCTTTCCCCTCTGTGGATTCATAAAGTCTGATCTGAGCTTATAAACCTGAAACTGAACAAGGAGCTGCTGGAAACAAAACATGCAGAAATAATACACCATAGATGAATCAGAAAGACCTCTGAAAATAACAAATGCATATATCCGATTATAAAACACTTAATAGGTCATTAATTGATGAAAATGAATACACAGTTAGCACCAAATGAGCTGGTTTCCACATCCATTTGATCAGCTAAATGATGAATCGTCCAATCATGACTCAGGTTTTGGAGCCTTGTCACTGTGTGAAATAACATACAGTATTTGAATGCATCATGTAATACTCAATGCTCATTTCAGAATGAAATAAAATGTTTAGTCTTAGACACATCCTGCATCTTCACACACACACACATCTGAGTGAGTGTGTGTGAATGAGTTCTGATGGCCATCTTTAGTCATGGTACAGAACTTTTACCTTAATTATGCACATCCGCTGAGACGTCCACATCTGTATGCAGCTGTTTGACTGAACAGAGACGACACGAGGCAGCAGTCGACTCATTTAACAGTTTATTTATACTCAACAACAACTGTAACACTACACTCAGAATACACACCATTACTGACACACTGATTAAATGGCAGCTACACATATGCATGTCACAGTGTATGTGTGTGTAGGGGGTACACCACTAATTCTCCAGCACATCCTTTAATACTGCTCAATATTGTGAGTGGTTTCATTGTTGCATCAGTAAAGTAACAGTAGCTCAGCTTCACTACAGTGTGTTCTGACATGGTACAAATAGACATACAGTCCAGGCAGAGACTGGATGCTGTGATGGAACAGTGAACAGCAGCGACAGCGACAGGACTCCAGTGCTCAGGTGCACACAGTGACTTTTCTAAGCCAACTTTTGCTGGTGTGTAACGTTACTTCTACGGTTATCAGACATGAGCAGAGATCTACAGCATGTTTACACACTCAGGAAACCTCTGCAGAACACCAAAACAACGTTCATGCACAGAACATTAATACACACTTGAATAATATGAAATATTTAACTACATAACATCATGGGCACAGCTGGAAGACCATGTGTCTGTGGAAAGGCATCATCAGGTGGACAGTGTGGTACCGTGTGGAGTTAAACTATGTACATCACTGGTGCTACAGCATGCCATCAGAAGGTGTTCAGGTCACTTGTATGGTTATGTGAGGACAGGTTGGGAGGTAGAATTCCAGGTGTAAATGCACACAGTGGCAGGTTGTTTGATTTTTATTTCAGTATAAAAGACATCTTTCAAAATAAAAGCACCCGCTCAGCAAGCAAAAAATGTGTGTTTTCTGCCTTTTTTAGTTGAGTTAGATTCAGACATCTGGCTGTAGGCTCAAAGTGCTTTAGTGTGTAATGAGAGATGTGATATTACATACATGTCAACACCAGACGGCTGGGATCACTTTCATTCAGAATATTAAAAAATATTTAGCATGTTTTTTTTTAAATGCTGTAATGTTTGAAAAAACAAAAAATAACTGTCTGCTTTTCTTTTCGTGCAGTTAATTAAATGTTTTGAACGGAGGGAGTTCATTTGAGCTACGACAGAACATGGAAATGAAAAAAAAAGCTCTCTAATATATTTATACTTATATGATAATGAACATTAAACTGAAGCCACATCAGCTTTAAATCAATGCCTCAACGTACATTCATGTCTGAGGGTAAAGACATCTACACAAGTTAACAGTTACAGTGTTTGCAAATGCTTTAACATTTCACAAACTTGTTGCTGCTGTGATCCATTCTGTCACTCAGAGGTCATAGAGGACCTCCAGCACGGTGGCCAGAGACCAGGCCTGGGTCTCACAGCTGAATGGGCAGTACTGGCCGTTTTCATTGGTCAGCTCTGGCAGACCCTTCCATGGAGACCTGAGGAGACACAGGGCGGCTCAGAACTGACAATACACCAACGATGAAGAGAGCAATGAATGATGATCACACGTTTCATTCCTTCTGTGTGTGTGTTTCTCTAAATGGTGCATCAAAGTTTTTCCTTGCTCATGGTTAAATTGTTGGCTACAGTCTAGATCTGCTCTGTTATGAGATAACCTTTGTTATAAACAGGCACTTCATAATTCAAATTAAATTCAGCTGAATTCAAATGGAAGCACATTACTGCACAGTCTTGTGTGTGAGGTTGTTCTGCTGATCTGTCACCTGCCATCATAAGATTGAACACAGTGGGTGGTTAAACAGAGGACGGTCGTACCTCTCCAGGTGAGTATAATGTCGTGATAGAACGTTTTTCACCAGAGTCACAGTTTTGCTGTAGGTATCCTGTCCCAGCTTCTTCGCAAAGTAGAGCTTAGCACGCAGGAAGTATCCTACGGGCCACAGCCACTCCTACACACACACACACACACACACACACACACACACACACAGCTTGAGAGAGACAGGAAACTCTTCCAGAAGCATTAAAATGTCTAACCAGCTAAATTCCAGCAGGAATGCTCTGTGACATCCACAATGCAGTTTTGGTTTGTTCTCCATGCAGCTTCACCCACAGCAGAAGAGTTTGTGAACCACCTTTCCATTTTTACTTTATGTGCTTCTGCCATAAGTGAGTAGCCACTTAAATAGTTTTCCCTTTATCTACACAGGATGTTTTATTTTGAAAATTGACCAGATTCTCTATGTCGTTTCTGCATCTGATTCATCAGCTCGATCTGCTCTGTGCTGCTTGACGTGGCACCCGTCAAAAAATGACAGCTGAGTACCGTATTCTTCACGGAGTGGAGCAGAGCTGGTGGAATCAGCGTCACTGTCTAGAACAGGCCCGATCAGCTCTGGTGTAACAGAGTTCAGACACAAGCTGTATCCCACTCACCGGCCCTTGGTGGTAGTTGAAGCCTTTTGCCAGGTTGTAGTTGTCGTTGTCCAGAGCGTTGTCATAGACACCACAGTACACCATGTCACTGCGAGGTTAAACAAAGTCCTCATGACATAAACACAGCATGTAGTGTGACAGAGGACAGAGTATGAACATATATATTTATATTACTCTGGGTCAAGTGTCTTCATTCCTAGTGGTCCCAGTAGTTTGTTCTCAGCCACATCCAGAGCCTTCCAGGCTCTCTCTGCTGTAAACAGCTCTGGAGCCTTTAAACACAGACATCATGACAAGCAACCAATCACAACTCAGTGAGCAACAAACATAAAGTACTATTAGACGGTAAAGTAACACACAGATGATGCAGAGAGCCGGGGGCAGGTTCCACTCTACTCACCACCACCATGGCAATAGTGAAGTTAGGTCTCAGCTGGTAGTCACACCAGGAGCTGGAGGCTCCATAGCTGTCCTTATAGATGCCTTTTTTGTGCACCAGATCAGGGTGTTTCTCGTTGGGGTCATTTGGGATCCCAGACACCCAGAAAGCAGCTTCAAAGGACTGCTGGAGCTGCTGGTTCCACTGGGAGTACGAGATGAACACTTCTTTACCTGGAACACAGAGGAAAGCTCTAAGTGCAGGAGACACGTCTTTGTCTGAAAATACACTATATACCCTCAGTATGTGTGTGTGTGTGTGTGTCTGTGTGTGTGTGTGTAATACCATCTCGGTGTACTTTAGCTCCATCATAAGGGAACAGTCCTTTGGCATGGAGCCCCACAACCCAGCGAACAGCTGATTTACTGAGACCAACGATCTCCACTGCTGCTCCATCTCTGGACAAAAGAAATGACACAAAAAACAAATCAGACGGCTGCTAAATGTGTTTTCATGACTGAGCCGTCTCTAAATATGTTTTCAATGACTGGACTCAGTTTTTAGTAAAAGGCTGAAAGACAGGCAGGGATTTGTTTTGCTACTTTTCAAACTGATGGAAGGGAATCTGTGTGATCAGTGTGTGTGTTACCTTGGAGTAGCAGGCATGCCTTTGTTCCTCGCTCTCTCACTCTCTCCCATTTTGTCCATCCATGTGCCGCAGTTAAAGCGGTTTCCTCCACTCACAAAGCCTGTGGCTGGATCCACCTTAGCAAGCACGTTGAACCCTGGGAAGGAGTGGAAGAGCTTAGAAACACTGCGAAGAATGTGAACAGCTGCTGCTGCTGGAAACTGATCTGATGATCCCCTGTGCATCCAAAACACTTAACTTAGAATTACTGTCCAGTACATCAGGGGTTAACACACACACACACACACACACACACACACTCTGTTCTACCTTCATCTCTCATGTTCATGTCTATCTTGGATCCAGCATTTCTCTCTCTGAAGGAAATACCCTCCAGGTGGCGCTGCAGAGCCTCCTGGATCACCTCATACAGAGGCTGCTCCTACACACACAAATAAATGTTATACATGTAAAGTTGCACATTAGTATGGTAATGGTTGTGTGTTACACAAATGTGTGTGTGTTTAATCTTCAGCGGTAGCATCAAGTAAGACACTGTGGCAGACAGCTAGCCTGTATTTGTGTGTGTGTGTGTGTGTGTGTGGCTGTACATACCACCTCTCCAGGGGTGCAGGGTTCACAGTCATCAGTAGGGTACATGCGTGTGACAGGGCAGCGGAGGATTTCATGGCCATTATGAACGTGAGCAGTGTAGTCCTGAGAAAAAGCACACAAGCAATAAAGTCCATCATTATAACATGATATTCCACCATACACCCATGTGTCCATTTATATTATATTTTTAATGACACTAATAAAGATTTAGATCAACTTTACAGTGTAAACAGATAAACAGCAAAAGTAACTGAGGCTGCAGGAACAAAATCTTCAAAGTTTAGAAGATGTGATGATATGAGATAAATATGAAAGCACAGGCTAATGTAGCTGTGTAAATGTTGCTTACACATTCTCCATAACAACTTTACTGTATGAGCTAACAATGTCAGCGTTGTGTTGTGCTCGTCATCCCCCTCTCTGCACACCCCCGCTTTACTTTCTTCATTACAGTGTCCTCCTACCTGGATGCACTGCAGCCACCACCACACAGCATCGCGACAGTTGTATCTAGCACACCGACCCTCACCCAGTAGGTTGGGGATGAAACCATGACGCAGGGTCCCCGCAAAGGCCAGGATGATGTTGCTACAGAGACCATGAGACATAACAGTTCATTTGAAGACACTGTGGTTGTCACAGTTATAAATACACACACACACATACGTACCGAGCCTCAGTGTCTCTTCCAGTGAGCAGCATCAGTCCTCTGAGAGCGATGAAAGTATCTCGACCCCAGCAACGGAAAATCCCAGAGGAGAAGTGAGGAAGACCTGAAGAACAGTTACCATGTGATTTAAATATGTAGACTGTAAATACTGAATCTCATCTTCAACTCACACTCATGTCAGTTATTTTTGTTACATTTGTTGCTAGGCTACCTGCAGCCAGAGACACACAGCACTGCTCCTTCTGGCCTGTGATTGGGCTGAGGCGGTAGGGAACGCCCTCGATATTGGTGGAAAGTGGAGGGAGGGCAGGGAAGCGCCCGACACCGCACATCTGAACTGAACCCAGAGCCAGGTGACGAACGAAGGTGGAGCCATTCTGGATGAAACTAAACAAATCAAGAAGTCCTTCAGATTTAGGTTTTACATTTGAATTTCAGACCTCAACAACACGATCTCCAGGGTCCTTCCTACCTTGACATGAGCTTCAGAGTTGCGTCCAGGGCTGTGGTGTAGGTGGACACCAGGATGGCGTCAAAGTAACAGGGGATGAGGTAGCGTGGGATGTGTTTCAAGTAGGTAAACATGGCTGCCAACCACTGACCCACCTGCAGAAACACAGTGCTACAATGTAAATGGACTGTACTTATATATATATCTCCTTTCTAACCTTCTGACCACTCAAAGCTCTTTTACACTACATATCTCATTCACCCATTCACACACATTCATACACTGATGGCATTGGCTGCCAATATGTTAACATGAACTGGAACTGGAACTAAGTACTCTAGTATAAATATTTTGTTATCTTCTTATGTTACTATGAAAGATAGATATATATAGATATGAAGATCAGAGAATGTTGGCATCCTTCTGTTTGCTTCCTTCAGATGGTGCAGCAGAAAAGTAGGTGGGTCTGTTGTGGAAGCCTCACCTGTGCCAGTGGTCCCTCTCTGTTTATCAGTCTATTGGACACATAGTCGATCAGCCAGTCCCCTTGTCTGAGGTTAGCACACAGAGGATGGCCCAGGTCATTGTTGGGACGGATGTCGGCCAACACTGACATCAGACCTGCAGTCACACAACAACTCCACTTACAGTCCTGTCAGCAACATCAAATATGAGCACCAAAACAACAGACAACAAGCCTGTCAAAAGGTTTGGTCAGACTTTAGCTGCT
Organism: Larimichthys crocea; assembly: GCF_000972845.2. Taxonomy (NCBI): domain Eukaryota; kingdom Metazoa; phylum Chordata; class Actinopteri; family Sciaenidae; genus Larimichthys; species Larimichthys crocea. Next base: position 820,566 of record NC_040028.1, read on the forward strand.
GTCAAGCTGCTTTTATGAATGGAATGTTGCCATGCCCCATGTAAGATATAAGATGCATCATCAGCTATAGTCGAGCAGTAGTACTGTACAAACAGTCCCAGAGGATCTGTGTGTGACCCAGTGTGCTGCAAACATGAGAAAACACTCCACACGATCCACTGAGTACAATAAAAAGCCTGTGGTATCGCAGGGACTCACACCAACGTGTTTCTGCTCAACGCTGTCATTTAGCTGAAATGTGTCAGCAGGCTCATTATGGTTAAGATACTTGTGAGTGTGTGTGTGTACTGTTGGAGTAGCTAGCTCATTTTAGTGCTCTGTTATGTGACCACCATTAGTGGTACACTGTGTATGCTTAATGAACTACAAACATGCACATGTAACTGCTCTGCCATGTAACTACCTTGTAGTCCAGCATATTTGAGAGTCTCCCACCCGGGGATACTGTAACAGCCACCACCGTCTTCTTGTTCTTCTGAGTTGCAGCGGAACAGCAGCACATTCAGGTCCGCTAACGTCAGCGTCGACATCAGTCTGTGTAAATATTACAGACATGTAGCTCAGAGAACAAAGGCCTCTATGATCTTTATACTGCCACTTAGTGAACCATCCTGCAGAACTATTACTTTGTTTTACCAAATGTGAAACTGAACACAGCTCACCTGTGTACACCCAATCTCCAGGTTGCTTTACGTTTTTACCAACTGCCTGTGTACTAGGTGTCTTATTTTCTTTTTTTAGAAACATTTACCTGCAATTCTTCTTCTTTCTTCCTAACAGGTTCCGATAACATTGTCAGGCTCATGATGGACAGTTTAATAAAAAAAATAAAAAAAAATAAAAAAAATCGATACTAGACCAGAGATTGCCTCGAGCAGAGACGAGGAGGGCTACAGAGGCCTTGTTTCACAGAGGAGAGTGTTTACATCGTCTGTTTGTCTTTGTCACTCCAGACTACACATAAACCACAGAGCTGCAGGGTCATCAGATGACCAAACTAAGTTTTCATATCATGTCAACACATGTCCATTTACACAGCAGATAGGAAACTCTTCAGTCAAACTCTGCTGACATTTGCAGGTGGATTTAGATTTTTTAGATGGGACTCAAGATGGGAAACAACAAAACAGGAGGATGCTGGGAGAAGGCTTTGTAATACAGGAGAAAGGCTTTATACAGATTACTTCATATGCAGTAAAACTTTACGACACTTAACATAATGTGATGTTTAAAGTCGTGTCTACCCCCTATAGTTGACTAACTGTTCAGAGTAATTTCATTTTTGAGGGATGGTGAATTCTCTACAGGTAAATCACAAATTAACAACTTTATTATCTTTATTGTGACCAACGTAAACAAAAGTAATGTCTCATCAGGGCAGGGGTGATGTGTATACTCACTGTGCCAGGGGGTTCTGCAGTGCATCTGGTGAGTTCTCCTCTGCCACACTGCCTCTCCTGTACTTTGGGCTGAACTGGGACAAATAATACCTCAGCACCCCCACCAACCTCTGGGCCTTGGGGTCTAAACTAACCCTGTGAGAAGGAGAGAGAGTGAGAGAAAACTTTGTGACTAACAAATGACAAAAATGTGTGCTGCTAATAAATTAGCTTTAAGCAAACCATGGAAATATACCATTAAATGATGATGTAAATTGTACTGGTTTGATAGTTGTGCTGAAGGTCTGTGCTGGTCTGTGTGTGTGTGTGTGTGTGTGTGTGTGTGTGTGTGTGCGGATTACCTGAAGGCGATAACACTGCCAGGCGTCAGCTTCTGAAAGGTGATTTCCTGCACAAACTCTGATCGACCTTTAGACGTCACTCCAGCTTGCTTCACCAACGTACTCCCCTGTAACTACATATACATATTTTGATCACGTTATTATATTTATTAATAACATATTTAATAATAATGATAACTATTCCATTCATACAGAGAACTTGTGTAATGTTCAATATTTACTGGTATATGTTCTTTGATTTCCACAGTGTATTCTGGCATGCCGTTGATGTACTTGTCATCCTGCGTATAACTCCCAGCATTCCTTTCCACTGTCCTTGCCTCTAGTATCACTTCCTCTATCTTCCCTTGAAACAGAGAGACAGACAGAAATATTCAGCAGTAGAAGCCTGGTTCTTTGACATAATCTTCATATAGTGTGAAAAAGAATCCTACAAAGAAAGCCACATACCAGGTATGAACATGGGTGGGACGTTGGTGCCGTACTGATGGGTTTTGGGGTTCCAGAAGGCTGTGCGGCACACTGAAACCACAGACTGGTGTGTGCTGGGACAGTGGCGAGTAACTGCAACAATATCTGCATCGACTTGGTCTACATACACCTGGAGAGGAAGACCATTTGAGATTAGACTTGGACAAGCTGTTCACTGAGAAGCAATCTTTAGGAAAACAGAAGGATGAGATCAAACTACTTTTAGTGTGAGCTCACACACCCACATGCACAAACTACATCATGCTACCTGTATGAATCCCTGGGCAGCCAGTTCCTGGTGCAGCTTGTTGAGTGCCAGTTTCCCAGCTACAATGCCACTCTGGAATCCAACCTCAGCAGTGGACGTTGGGGCTGCTGAGGGGTTCCACTTGGGGTAAAAACGCTCCTCCTTCACCACAGAGATCTACACACACACGCACACACACACACATAAGCTATATAATGTATATCGTTTAAATTATACCCTACTCATTTGTCATATTTCCATGTAAAAGTAGTAGTAAGGGGGAAGTGTACATAAGTGTTATTAATTCAGTTCAAATACATTTCAGTTTCAGAAAATACATTTCAGTGAGCAGAAAATCATAGAATGAGGTTTAAATAATGCCGTGAAAAAATCCAAACCTATGAGTTAAAGTGTAAGTGTAAATAACCTGATGAGGCACTAATTCATCGTATCCTCTGGTGGATCCAGTAGCACAGCAGGCCATAGAGACTATAGCAGAGCTGGGGAGGGAGTCCAGTGCTGAACGCAGCTGTTTGACAAAGAGAGGCAGCAGTCATGAGCTGACATGTGGCTAGTTTAACCTATTGGTCAAATTTGGTCCAGTATTTGTACTTCTGTAAGCAGGTAAAACAGCAAAAGCATGAGGACTTCAGTAGGTGGTATTTTATAAATCACAGAAAGTGTGTGAATTGAATTAGATGAGTAAAAGCCACAAACATACAGTTGCTGTTTTTTTAGGTAAAATTCAAAGATTATACATACTAACAGAAATGGTTTACAGCATCTTTAGTCTATGAACAGCACCCTAACTTGACCATAAAAGAGATCCACCTGTATGGGACACTCGTTGTCGTGGGTTACATCCAGGAACATGGCATGGGCGATGGAGGGCATCAGTGGACGGAGACTTGGCTGAACAAAAGCTCCGACTGGCTCGCCTCCATAACGGTAGACCAATCTGCCTTCTTCATGGCTGTCGCCAGCTGACATGGCCTCTGTGAACAGGAGACGTTCGTGAGAGAGGGGGCAGTTATCACAACACAATCAGTACCGCTGCAGCACTGTGGGTTCACACATTCAAGCTGGGCCACATTCCAATCTGGCCATGCAGGTGTTCTGCCTCTGAGAGCTGCTGGACAGCACAAGCTGCAGTAAATACTGCGTATGATATAATAGTGTAGGATTATATTGGGGGCCAAACCAAACTTATTCTGCTCCACTGTGTAGGCCTGTATTTGTATTTGGGAACTGTATCAAGATATACAGACAGGTGACAAACTAAAGGAAAGAAAGTTATGAATGAGATGCTTCCATACAGGTCACAGGACTCACTGAATGATTGGAGGACTGGTTTGAGGTCACAGCAGTCTTTTGCTCATAGTGTGCATGACATTACACCTGTCATGAACATAAAGGAGTCTTTATGAGTCTTTACAACTGTTTTCAAGTGTCATTCGGTCAATTATGTCAGTTTTAATGTAAAGTTAACACTATTTGATATATAGTCGATGATACATGACAAAGCTTATTATAGCAACTTGACATTAACCAAGATAAAAGTGACCAAACATAATCTGCCATAAACATGTCAAACTGTCATAAACATGCCATAGCAGGTCTAATTATCAAACTTAAAGAAACTATTCAGCTTTATGTGTTAACATTATATTAAACTATTATATGTTGTTGGTTTTGACCAATGGCAGTATATAGAATATCCGTAATAATGACACCTGGTTGCTCAAACAAGCCATCTGTAACAGCATCCACCTGTTAGTCAGCGTCCATGCTCTTAATCCTGCATAACTTTAAGCCTTAATATAATGTGAACAGGTGAGTTGTATATAAATTCACCCTCAGTACAGTTGTCATGAACGGGGAAATTAGCTACAGAGACCAAAACTGTTTTTTGTACCAGGCTGTAAACATGTTTATTTCTGCTGTGAAGTTGGACATTTGGACATGGGGACTTATGGAGACTGACTCACTTCTGGAGCCAGCCTCAAGTGGACTGCAGTTGTTTTTAGCACTTTGGTATAGGCTTCACTTCACAGCCACAGAGGCTGCTGCTTGGTTTTGACATGGTCTGCCATGATACTGTTATAACTGTGTTATGAAATATTTCCTTCACCTCGACTCAAGCAGCACTGTTTGGACTGACTATAAAGATGTCATTAAATGTTATGAGGCTAGTTTAATGACAGAACATGGTACTGAGGTGATTTACAGAGTTTCCTGATGGACAGATAGTGGAAAATAACACTGAGGTGAGTTTCCAATCTATTCATTATTATTACTATTTATTGTTATTGTTATTTGGCTTTGGTTGGGAACAGTAGGTGCCAGTCTATCTCAACACTGTGGTGGCCAGGGTTGAAGAGACCTGTTGCTGCCTTCCTAGACATAATAGATAGCTAGCCACTGATGTTCCAATTGACGTAAACAGACATCTGTGTCTCCAGACTAGAATATGCAATTGACAATGACACTTCTTGGTAAAAGCATTCTCTTTGTCTCATTTGGGGCGTGTAGTATTTGTGGTGTTATCCTGTGATTTGAAGTCTATCCATTAGGATGAGTTGGGCAGAATGTGAGACCAACTCAGGCTCTTCTGATGTAATTTGAAAATGTATCTAATAAGTATCTATAAGACATCAGAGGCTCCTGAACACTTTCTTCACACCTGACCTCACCATTGACCTTTGACTTTAGCACCTTCTCCACAACATTTATTACCTGCATTTCTTAGGGAGTCACTGTGTTCTGCTTACTGTTAGTGTGTGCTGTTGTACTTCATGTATTTGTGTCAGTTACTGCTGTGTGATGATGTGTGCCTTCTCTGTGATGTACATTACTGTGAAAAATCATGCAATTGTAGAACATGCACAAGCAACATAAATACCTACCTTGTTGAATGTACTGTATATTCAAATTCAATTCAACTTATTTGTCTCATATAATCATAAAAGAACAACTATAGTGAAATGTATTTCTGTGAAAGTAAATGCTAAATGCTAACTAAATGGTAATAACTACAACAACAATAGTTGATAATAGTTAATAAGTAATAATAATAATAGTATAATAACAACAACAACAACAACCATAACAATCCAAAATAAATAAACAGTGTCCTAGAACTATTGTATGTAGTGTGTGTGCATTTTGAACATGAACATGAGTGTACCTCGTATGAGCGATGTGATCCCTAGCTTGGTTGCGAAGATATTATCCATCTCCTCGCTGCCGGTGAACAGTTCAGCCACCACATACAGGTTAGGACAAAGTGTTCTGGCCACGTCCAGCATGAACTGGTTAACCACAGCAAGGCAACACACCCAAACCAATGCAGACAGGACAAGAGGTCATGATGGATGAGGGGGGAAAGAGGAAGATGGGAAATAGATAGAGAAGGAGGAGGAGTTCATGTAAAGATGATACAGCCAGTTAGTGATAACAGGCCTCAAAGTAACCACAACATGCAGTCATACAGTCCATGAACACAGAGAATGAGAGTAAAGAGGGGGATATTTAGGTATGAAGAAGAAGAATAAAGAAGAATGCAATGAAAGGAGAAGAAAGAAACAAAAACACAAAGTTAGTTCATGCACAAGAGATGTACCTCTTATAAGACTGCTAATTCCCAGCCGGTTAACAAACACATTGTCAATGAGCTCGCTGCCTGTAAACAGTTCAGCTATCACATACAGATTGTGTCTGACCGACCTGGCTGCATCTAACATGGCCTGGACAAGACAATACATGAGTGTTACAGACAGGGAGAGAAAGGAGTCTGCGGTTAGGTTAGGTTAGGTACAGTATGCTTTACACACATAAAGACATAAGACCAGGCTGCAATGAAATTACATTTTCTTTTCACACTATTTATGTTTATTTTGACTATTTCTTCTCACATTAACCCTAAATATGGACTCCAGCCAGTGTCCTCTCTGTGCTTATGCCTGAGTTTACTCTTGGCATGAGCATGTCTGTCAGTTGCTGCACGTACTGTTTCCTGTAGGTCTGTCATAAGAATGTGGCCATAGTGAGCAACAGTGTCTTTTTTATTCCAGAAAGCTCTTTAACATGTTACACCATGAGGTGTAAGAAATCTACAAATGTTACATCAACTTAAGACAGTTGCCCAGTACATTTACCATGGAGTTGGTTATTAACAATGTGTATCTTCACCTTATATTCTTGTTACACAGAAAAACAGAAATACCTGCATGATGGAACAACCAGTCTACAATAAATACAACCCCAGATGTTCAATGTTCCTTGAAACTGGAGTTGTGTTGACACCGCTTTATGGACCCTTTTAAGGGTTCACATTGTTACATTGTGCATAGGCCTGCATTCGATTGAAACTTGGTGGTATTCATATACAAAGCCACTTCGCAAGTGCCTTGGTCCTGACCACATCACTGTTGTGTCAATAATGACGTTAATTAACAACCTTTTTATAAACGTATGAGCAATTATTAATGAATTGAAGTTTAACGAAGGTGGCATTTATTATATGGATTATATTGCAACACTTTCTCTGGTTGCTCAGTGTATTTAAGCACAAGTATATAATATATGACAATACCTCAGCTACATGTAATGGTGTAGAGTGGCAGTTGTCCAGTCTGACTCCATGGAAATATTTGGCTGTGATTTCTGTGTATTTCCTCATGTGGGCCCACAGGTAGGGGCAGTCCTCGGGCCCCTTGCCATAGCGGAGTTTAACACTGTCACCCCAGCATATCAGCTCTCGACGAAGGTACACGTTAGAGCCTATAAGTAGCACAGATACAGTGAGTCACAATTTCATCAGTGCAGACAGTTCAACATATAACCTTAAAATAGTGTATGCTGCATTGAGACTCTCACATCTCTGTCCCATCCCAGGTGACGTCAAATCAAATCAAACCAGATCAAATTTTATTGCATATTCACAAAGTACATTTGCCTCGGAGGGCTTTACAATCTGTACAGGGAGTGACACCCTCTGTCCTTAGACCCTCGGTTCAAGTGAGGAAAAACTTGCCCACAAAAACCTTTAACAGGGAAAAAATGTGGAAGAAACCTCAGGAAGAGCCACAGAGGAGGGATCCCTCTCCCAGGACGGACAGACGTGCAATGGATGTCATGTGTACAGAACAAATCAACACAACATTTGTACAATTACAATGACTGATAAAATGACAATGAATTACATGAATGATAATGATAATGAAACACAATGAATGATAAAATGATTACAGTAGCAGTGGAACCTGTGATAGAGATAGAGAGACACAGATGCACAGCGGCAGCAAATCATCAACTAACTATAAACTGTAATGGAGATATGATAACAATAATGACAGAGACAGAGAACCTGCTGGACGAGAAGCACAAGGGAAGAATGGAGAAGTTTAGTTAGTAAGACCCAAAAACCCAGAAAGGAAGAGGAGCCTGATAGCTGAAGCTCTGGCTCCCAATCTACTTTTGGGACTATAGGAACCACAAGGAACCCAGCGTCCTGAGAGCGCAGTTGTTCTAGAGGGTAGTAAGGTACTATGAGCTCTTTTAGATACGATGGTGCCTGACCATGAAGAGCTTTGTAGTAGGAGAAGAATTTTAAATTCTATTCTAGATTTAATAGGTAGCCAATGCAAGGAAGCCAAAATGGGAGAGATGTGATCTCTGATCTTGGTTCCTGTCAGAACACATGCAGCAGCCTTCTGAATTAACTGCAAAGTCCTAAGAGACTTATTGGAGCAGCCTGATAACAAAGAGTTACAATAGTCCAGCCTTGAAGTAACAAATGCGTGGACTAGTTTTTCTGCATCGCTGAGACAATGCGTCTGATTTTAGCGATGTTACGTAAGTGGAGAATGCAGTCCTCGAAATTTGTTTTATGGTACATTAAAGGACAAATCCTGATCAAAAACAACCCCAAGATTCTTTACAGTGGAGCTGGAGGCCAGGGTGATCCCATCTAAAGTAACTAAGTCTCTAGAAAGAGAGTTTCTGAGGTGTTTGGGTCCAATTACAAGAACTTCAGTTTTTGTCTGATTTACATCAATTGTAGGTCATCCAACTTTTTATTCCTTAAGCATGTTTGGAGTTTAGTTAACTGATCACATAATTTGAATTTGTATTGTTCAATTCAAATTCAGTTCTCACAATTCAATTTCAATTTTCTGTGACAAACATCTGGTAGTTGAGGCAGAGCAATCGAGCGCAGATACACAGGAAACAAATGCCCATAACAGCAGCAGTTGCCGTGGCAGGGCAGACACACACACACACACACACACACACACACACACACACACACCCACACACACACCACACACACCCACGTAGTGCTGATTGGCCGAGAGGCGTCCTGTGTATCTGTGCTCGATTGCTCTGCCTCAACTACCCGGGTGTTTGTCACAGAAAATTTTATTCAGTACCAAACTATACATTCAATTTAAATTCAATTCGTTTCAATGCAGTGATTCATATATATATATATATATATATATATATATATTATATATATAATATATATTATTATTCAAATTCAGTTTTTGGTTGGAACATATTTCAGCCCATAGTCATCAACCATAACAATGAAATTAATGGGTGATTGGAGTGAATAATGTTCCCTAAAGGAAGCATATCTAAACTTTTTTTTGTTTGTTTGTTTTTGTCCTTTTCAAGCTTTTATTTTTTTGATAGATAATTACAATACAATAATTCCTTTATCTGTTTTAAGGATCAAGCCTGATGCAAATTCTGCAGATAAAAATTCAGAATAAGGACCTGGAGCTCAATATACTGTAACAAATAAAATTGGCTGTAACGTTTTCCAGGTTGGGTGGGTGAGGCTAAGAACAAGACTTTCAAATGAATTATAATTTAGTTTAGGTTTAGGATTTATTAATAGACCTGATATTCAGGAGTCCACATTTAATTCTCTTATTTTGGACTGTTGGAGATGTTGATTTAATTTGTATTAGTTTTTATGATGAACTCCTCTTCTGTTTGTTTTATCTTTAAATAATGTAGGTGGACGGGGGACAGACACAGTCTCTATACTAAAGGACTGGGTGGGCAACTGCTCTAATGGAGGCGCAGAGAAGCGTGTAAGACTGCAGCTCTGCTTCCTGGTCTCAACTCTGGGTTGTCGACATGGTTTTGGTCAGCTAATAAACTTGGCCATATTTCTAGATATGAGAGCTGCTCCATCCAAAGTGGGATGGATGCTGTCTCTCCTAATCAGACCAGGTTTTCCCCAGAAAGGTGTCCAATTGTCTATGAAGCCCACATCGTTTGCTGGACACCACCTTGACAGCCAGCGGTCATCACTGGTCACATTGGGCAGGGGTCCAGAGAAAAAGAGTCCAATATAATTTTGACGTAAGCACATAGCGATGAAACGTTCATTTTACAAACATTAAACATGCAAGAGGATAAAGCGTGATGGACAGAGGGAGCAGTGAGGCTCTCTTCCCCTTTTTGCAGTATATTTATGTGTCGCCTTAACACTTTTTTCCTTGATTCTAGAAGTTTAATATATGTTACCTGGCTCTGCAAAATTACGCAGTGGATCGTCGCCATCACCCAGCCGTTGTGAGCCAGGAAATGACACGTCTTGTCTGGCTGTTCAAGCCGCTGCAGCTCCTGCTCTAGAGTCATGTCTGATATGGGAAGGTGAATACCTGAGACAGAAGATGAAAACACTGAGTGACCGACACTCAGCCCTCTATCACACACCTGGAATTATTATTAACCTAATATCCATGTTATTTGTAAAGGATGTTTATATCTGGCCTTACTTTGTATCTGCATCACCATCTCATCTACTACAATTCAATTTGATTTGTGCAACTACTTTAATAAAGAATGAAGTTCGGAAGAATCCAAGACTATGGCAGGGATTTTTTCTCAATTTTTTATTAAATCTGACCTAACACACATTTATGAAGGAAGTCTCCACCACCATACACCGTATCCATCCCGTTTTTCATATTCAACACACATCTTTAAATTCATTACCTGGTAACTAGAGGTTTTTCCTGTTAACGGGACCAAGCTTGGGGCCGTGGTAGCCAAACGCTCAACACTATATTTCCCACAATGCAGTTGGCAGCCTGAGGATAGAAGAAGAACATAAAGAACAGTGACTGATGAACCCCTCGCTTGTGCCTCTGATTCCCCACTGAACGCTACTCCTATGCAGAATACACTATGTTCTAATGTGGGCAGTGTGCTATTTCGGAGTTAGTATACAAGATATATAAGCAAGTTGTTCCAACCCAGCAATCTGATTGGTCAACTAGGCATTTACCAGACTCATCACTAAAGATTTAGTCCTCCTTTACTTACTATTGTCACATCCTGGAAATGTATAACATGTTTCTTTCTTTAATGAGTAGACTGTACTT